>NW_024365937.1:368585-535059 GCF_014805655.1 Passer montanus
GGTGTGGGCCCTGTGGCCGCTGTGGCCTGGGGTCGGTGTGGAGAGTGGGGCGTGGGGCCGGGGGGGCCCGGGGGGCGGGGGGGGGGGGGGGGGGACACTCTCTGGTGCCCCGAGGGTACTGAGGGCAGCTGGGCTAGTGCCTTTGCATCAGAAGAGACATGGGAGATGTCGGCAGATGATAAAAGGCCAACTCTCAGCAGGGGGCCTGTCCAAGGTTTATTCCGAGCTCCCGAGGGAGCCCCACACCTCAGTGATGCGCCTTGCTCAGAGTCAAACAAAAGGAATCTCAAGGTTACATTTAAAGGGGGGGGGAGGAAACCAAAGGTAGATACATTTTCTGACCAATAAAAGACCCTCCAGGGATGCAGCCTTAGGGATGGACATTTGGGATAGCATATAAAATAATACTTGGGGGGCTGACCCCTGGCCTCGGACTAATCACTTGTCATCACTCGATGACTTGGACCAAAAGTTCTAGATAGAGGGAATGGGATGCTGAGTGGCTGACAGAGAGCGAGGGTGGGGATTTGGGGATGATCTCAACACAGGAGAATGATTACACAGGTAGAGGAAGGGGGTATAAAAAGGGGTACATCATTTGGGAAAGTAAGGGGATACAAAACCAAAACTATTACAAAGTATAAATGCACACTACAAGAAGTGTGTCTATGTTGGCAATTTAGGAGATTTTTAACAAGCTGATTATAACATTCACTGCCTTCTAATAATCTTTCCATTACATTTTAACCTCTTTGTAACTTGTTTAACTTTTTTCCAGCTCTGAGACGCATCTTGACTGGATCAAGCACGAGTGGAACTCCAGGAAGGACTGGTGGCCAGCCTTCCATTTTAGCCATTACTTGGCAAAAAGGAATTGGCAGGGAAATAAAAGCCTTTCATATGAAAAAGCTCTGGTGGCTGGAATCCTACTGGGAAAGGGTATAATTTTTTTTTCTTTTCACTACATGTCTGTAGCTAGAAATAATGTCTGTTTCTAGCCCTAATGACATGGTATGCAGCCAATCTGCTGCCTGGAAGAAATGCAGTCTCTTTTAAAAAAGGTTATTGTATTTGGAGCTGAACATGAAAGGTATTTAAGTTGGTTTGATATTTAACAGTGAGGCAACTGGTCTTATCATGGTTTAGAATTCAGTTTTATCTAGCCTTGTTGAGCAGCCACAATACTATTTGTGTTGTGTTGTTCACACCATAACTCCAAAAATGCACAGCACCCTCCTTAGGGAATATTGTGAGGACTGCAGGGAGTTTGCTTGCTGGATGCCAGCCTGGGCAGTGTCTCAGCAATACTGGGTGTCAGCTGGTCATTAAGGACCATGGGGATGTTTTAATGCAGGAAAAAAAAGGGAGAGTCTGAATGAAAAACGTCATCATTTTGGTAAGAAGGTGAAAATCATTACCTCTTTACTAGCATTATTTGAAATGCTGCCAAAACAAGGGGAGGATCAGGCCAAGAATCAGCTGCTAAATTCAGAATAAGAATATGATGTGGAGACAATGGCTTGTACACTGGTTTGGACTTCTGGTTGGTGGGCAACATGTTCATTGTCACCTTTCTATAACTTTTTCTTCTGCACTTCATAGAACAATTTCTCATGTTGGAAGCTCTTTGGATATTTTTTGTTTTGCTTTCAGTGGGACCAAATATCTTCATTTTATTTCCAGATGGCAAAAGAAAAGCCTTCCAGTTCAGATTTTCTTGAATGTAGTTTCAGTACTTACTGGTCTCAATGTGAGCCTCTGTTTTCATTATCCAGCATAATAAATTAATGTATATCAATGCTGCTTTACACTCTTGAAATTTTACTTTCTGATCTAATTTGCAGAGCAAAAATGAAAGAGAAAAAAGTATTATGCAAGATAAGCATTTAGATACATGTAGAATGTTTGCTGGGCTAAATGAGGATAAATTATATAATGCTGCAGTTATGTCTCTAATGAGCACGTATTGGATTTTAATACCTTTAATTACTGAAAAGTTTCTTAGCTGTTTGCATATTATTTAAAGAATGAAAGCATTTTGTATTTGCTTGTATCAAACAACTTAGTGTTGTTTTTTATTTCTTTCCTCAGATTGCAAATACTTTAAATATGTATTGCACCAAGGCTGCAAAGCTCAGCTGAAAAGGTTTTGGATGCTGAAGAAGTTTGTGACCAGGCACAATCCTGTCTACCTGAGAATATCTGGTCGTCCAGATTCCTCTGTTCAACCGTGATGAGAAGGTGTCCCTAAGGTTCTTGGTACTTTTTTCTCTCTGTAAAACTGACTTTTGTGTTGGTGGTACTCCAAAACCCTATTGACTCAGTACTAGACTTTTTTTAAAATATATTTATGTAAAATCACTTTGGTTTGCCTTTATTTTATAATAAAATGAATATAAATCAAGTGATAATGTCAAAGAATTTCTGTAATGTTACTCTAATATTTGTGTGAAATACAACAAACAGTGTTGATTTCAAATACATCTTGAAAGAGCAGAGGCACAGAAATACTGAGAAATTCTCTACCTGCTGGAAGAGACTTTTTTTTTTGCAGTCATGCCCATGAGTTGAAATATGCAGTGTTGCTGTGTTTGGAAAGTAAATGTTGATGTGTTATCACAAACCAGAATTCCAGTTTGCTTGAAAACAACAACAAAATTATTTCCAAATACTACTTCTGTTTTAATGCCATATCTGTAGAATTCTGGAGGTGAAGTGCTTGAACCCCCCTCAGTGATTTTGGTCTGGGTTCACATGGGTCTTGTGAGAAATGCCTAAAGACATGTCTTAAACATTAAGTGAAATACTTGCTGTAACTATGTTTTGTTAAAGGCAATTACTCATCATTTCCAACCCTAGTGCTTGTTTACTTCTGACTACCTAAGAATGCTGCTTCCTCACTGTGTAATAGTCAGGGGGTACTAGGTTGCGTGTGGGGGTGAGGGGCAAGGAGACAGAGACACAACTCACCCCTGATAATCATGTGGCACAGAGGAAGTTTATTTTCCCAGGCTACCCTTTAAAAAGACTTTTGAAAGACCCGGTCTGGATATTCTCATTGGTCTGAACTCCATGCCCCCTCAGGATCTGGCCAGTGAAATGCTTCATAAGAGATCTGACTGGGAGAAGCCCCTGTTAGTTAATCCCGGGGCTTGGTAGCAAGCTCATATGTGACATTCTCTCTTTAATAAAATTTGTAATTTGTTTTCTTTTACCCATCTGCAAGGGCCCTTTACAAATGGGACAACAAAAGACAGCATGACCAAATTGGCACGGAAGCTGCAGCATTTCTGTTCAGTATCTGTTGAGGGAGAACTCAGGCCACAGGCACAATGCTTATATGTTACAACTTAGAAAAAACAAAACCCGTTCAACTTTTAACCCATTTAACCCTTACAGAAAAGCCCAACTATTAAAGACAACTTGTAACCCATTTATCCTTCGAAGAGCCCAACACCCAGAAAACAATCTGTAAACAGAAAAACAGTTTGTAAACAGGAAAATACTTGGTAAACAATTCAAGTCCTTACATTGACTGTCTGTTGTATCGTGCTTTTTGTTTTATTAGTAGGTTTATGGTTTGATTTGTGTTTTGGTGGTGTTCCTTGGTGCTGTTTTCCTTTTGTTTCCGCCTTTTCCCAGTTATTTCGTCAACTAGTTTCTATTTCTCCAAACTTTACCTGTTTATTGAAACCGCTTTTCCTCCCTTGGAATTATATTGTTTCACTGCTGTTATCTCCGCCTAGAATTTTTACTCCCAACTCTCCTGATTTGTTGAAAGTTGTGCCTACCCCTGACCTTCCCCCACATATAAGTCTTTGTTTGCCCCTTGATCGGGGCCCCAGGAGAGGAAAAGGGGAAGTTTACCCTTTATTTTATCAAATAAAGTTTCCCTGGGACCCGTGTGTTTTATATTGCGCCAAAACAACTGACAACTGGGATTCAATGGAGCGCCAGGGGGAACCTGCTGCCCCTCCTCTCTTGTCATCATCTAGCTGGGGAAATAAAAGCGGCAACTGTCCATGAGGTAGGTGGTCATCTGTGATCCATTGTTCTGTTGAAGAGACTTCAGAATGCTGTCCAGTGTCCTTTACCTTGGATTTCATAGGAATATTGTACTGTTATATGACCTGTTGTAAAACATAAGAACATGACACCGCCCAAAACTCAAAAAGGGGGGGGTGTACCTTCACCCCAACCTTTTTTCCCCCTTTTTTCTTTGTATAGTAAGTAGAAATAGAAATAAAACATGCATTTCCTAACGGTATTAATAAGGTAGGGGATTGCTAAAAGGTCTCCTTTTCACTATGAGCAAACTTGGAGGGCTACTTCCAGACAAAGCCTCGATGGCTGTCTCAAAAGAAAAAGGGTTAGTCTTTTTGCACAAAATCTTTACCAGCCAGGTTCATAGGTTGATCAGCTAATGACTTGGTTGGCAGAGATTCCCAGCATAAAAACAAGTTTGTATTAATATCCAGTGCAAAACAAAACAAATTTTTTTAACATGACTTACAGTATAAGCAATACTCTCTTCTTGCCTTGTTAGAAGTTAGAAATTTTATTAGTAATTTATTATTTGACTTTCAATTTTTTTAGAATGATGACAAGTGGCAAAACTTCAGTTGAAGAACTTTGCAACTGAAATTTGCCTATGATAAATTAATTTTGCTATGGGTATCTCAGTGGACACCTCCTGGGTCTTAGCCATCCTTCTTGAAATACTATGACAATAATTAGTAGGAGTATTAAAATATACATAATAATGTATACACTAATGCTTCCCTGATACACAGCATTAATAGTCTGAGGCAGAAATATAACACCTTGCTGATCATGGGCTTGCTAATTTGGTTCTAACAAATGAAAACACGCATAATAAATATTGTACCATGAGTTCTAATGCTTATTTTACAAACAGTTGTACCTTATAATAACTTTTGTATGACAACCTTTCAGTGTCTATTAGAGTTTTTGTGACATGAAAACCTTGATTTATCAGGGGCTAATGTGGTTGTTATACTTGTAAGGAAGGAAACTTGGTGACTGTTTGCCTCCTCGCCATCCATTTGCTAGCAGCGCCTAGCTTCTCACTTGTCTGGGTGACTGTGTCTTGATCTCATCTGCTGTGAGACATGCAACCCGAGTGTTCGGCTCAATCTCTTTGGGCAGACTTGACCATCTCTGCCCCTGTGGTACCACACCCCCGCCTGTCTCCCTGCACTGCCTTTTTCCGAGCGGCACCTTTGCAAAGGCCTCTCCCACACTTTGCTTCTGAGTTTTGCAGCCTTCTTTGGAGGCAGGCTCGGTGGGGGGGGCTGCTCCCTCCAGAGGTGTGACTGTGTTCCACAGAGGCTGGAGCAGGGACAGGCTCTGGAGGTGTGGCCAGGCTCCACGGAGACCTGGCTGTGTTCCTCGGAGACTCTATCAGGGGTGGGACCCTTCCCGTGAGGTCGGCTAGACGGCGGGTGCTGCCTGGCTGGCCCCACCAACCACTGCGCAGAGTAATGGCCGCGGGGTTTCTCCCGGTCCAGGAGGGGTTGGAGTGCCCGCATGGCACGGCCCCTCCCCAGGGGGGCAGAAGCATCCACCACGTGGTCTGCTCTCCCCGAGCAGGGCGGCATGGTAGCCTGAAGTGACTGCATAGGGATTATTGCAGTCTGGGGAGGGCTCAGGGCATCTCGGAGAAGCCGGGCTATGGTGGCTGCCATCTCTCCACGTGGTTGGATTTCGCAATCCATCCCGCCAGCTCCCTGGATAATGCTGGCATCTGCCGAGGTCCCCCCACTCCCCGTAGAAACAATCCCTCTTTTTTGAAAGAAGAAAATCAGTACCTTCATCACGGAGTTTTCTGGTCCTGATATCCAAGATCCCATAGTCTCAGTTCCGATTTTAGTCCACAAAAGAGGTTTTTAAACCCTCACAGCACTTTTTGCTGTCTGCTGAGGGATTTTTTTTTTTACCACTGTCTAACCAGTGAGTTCTGGATTTTCACCGGAAGTCCAGTTTTTATACCATTCTAGCTTTCATGCCGTTCCCAGCTCTCGGGCTGTATTATTCCAGGCTTTTATGCCTAAACATTCTGGCTATTATGCTTGATAATCTGTCTCTGAACACTGTACCGGCTTTTTGCTGTCTGTCTCCTTTGCTCTGTGCCAAGCAATGGCTGAGTCCCAATCACTTCAGAGGCCACCACGTGCAGCTTCATAAGAGATCTGACTGGGAGAAGACCCTGTCAAGTTGGCTTGGTAGCAATCTCATATATGATATCCTGTAACAGGCGAGTTGTGATGGAGATTTTCAACTGGATTTGAACTATTTTAGTTTAGATTGTGAAGTTTCAAAATGTTCTTCCCCAGCATCCCATAAGGTGTACCCCAGCTGAAATGAATACAGCAGGAGATCTTTCTCCTTTTTAATGTTTTTATTAAAAAGAATCAGCTCAGGTGGGGAGAAATCAACGGGTCATGCCCATGCCACCTGTGCTCCCAGGAGTGGCACGGAGGAGGACAGCAACTGGCTTAACTCTGCAACCTTAAAAAAAATCGACAACTTTTTATTCATAACACCAGCCCTGGGAAGAAACCCCTTCTTAGGTGAAAGAGATGATCCAGACTTGCTCCCAATGTCTCCAACTGGAGTTCATGCTTAAACATGGGCCTAAACCTGTTCTGGGACAGCCCCGGCAGGCAACCAGGTGTCTCTTCCCTTCCAGACACATGGTGTCCCTTTCCTGGAGTCTTTAATTGGGCTTCTTGCCTGCTGTTGTGCCCCTCTTCTCCCCTGGATTTGCAAAGATGGACTTTGATGGTCTGGTGAATCTCCTGTGATGCCCCTGAGAGCATCCCAGCAGGGTGTTACTTGGGCTTCCCCCTTCCATTATCTTCCTGTGTTCCTTTGTGGCTGTTATAGGTAAAAATAAAAATTGACCCAATCATAATAAAAATAAAAGCTGAAATAAATGGGCAGGAGATCTTTCTCCTTTTTAATGCCTTTATTAAGAAGAATCAGCTCAGGTGGGGAGAAATCGACGGGTTGCACCCTCGCCGCTGTTCCTCCCAGGCGTGGCACGAAGGAGGAGGACGATGCAGTTTTGTCCGCTGGTCTGCAGGCAGAACTGGGGACTCTGTCCTCACGGGAGAGTCGTTGAGTCCTTGGTTTGTTTTGTTTAGAAACCCGGGGGGTCTCTTTAATCAGTTTCTTTTGAGGTTAGGGTGAGAAAATAAAAAGGTCCAAGCAGGTACTGGACTATGCTCCCATTCTTAGACGTCACTTAAGTCACTTGTTGGCTCGTGATTTTAGGGGTTTTTTTCTTGTAAAAACTGTAAAACTGTAAAAACCCAGGGTGCACTGCATTTCTTATTTGCATGTTGTCTCTGGTGTCACTGCCCATTCTCTTTACCCTGGAGGGTTTCCCTTGGTATCTTCTTGGCATACGGCCAGCATCAGGGAAACAAACAGTTAATCACCTGCCATCAACGGGTGATAAAAGGCAGCGAAGCCAAAGGAGTCTGACTCAGTCTGGCTTGGTTTTTTTAACTCTGAAACTTAAAAAAAATACAATTTTCTATTCATAACAAAAGCAAAGAAAATTTATTCGCGACCATATTACAGCCTTGACAGCCACCAAAAAAATGACAGCGCAGATCCCGGGATACAGGCTGGGTGGACGTAGATTCGGACTCTATCGCACCGAACCCCCTTCGTCCACACTTGCTGCTTGGCAGGGACAGTTCTTATACTCTTTTTTCTTGCCTGCGGCTGAGTCCCTTTGTCTCTTTTCTAAGTTTATCATGTTCGTGTTGGTTCTTTTCTTTACTTGAGGCTGTACAAAACCCCATCCGGGAAGGGATTGATGTTCCTTCTCGGATTCCCGGAATCCTGTATTCATGTGGCAGGTGCTGATGGCCCTGGTTATCTGGGATATGTATCTTCATGGGCCATCATCCCCGGGTGTCCTTGGGTACATGCCATTGCAGCAGAGTTTCCTTCGTATGTTAATGCCGTGTTTCTCCCTTGTCAGCCAGCTGTGGTCTCCTCATCCTAGGATTACACCTTGGTCCCTCCCCTTTAATACTATATTTAATACATATATCTATATTTCATAGGCACGAATTTCTATCATATCCTTAACAGTGGCTATGCATAGGAGCTTTTAACCCAAGTATAAACCCAAGTATAAAAGGTGAATGCTGGAAGCCCTGGTGCTTGGTGAGAACTCCCACATAATTTTCTTTTGTTCCCTCAGCTTCCTATGGGAGATGTATGTGCCTTGTAGCACATGAGACTCTATTGAGGAAGAAATGTGAAACAAAGAATCAGAGATTGGGGTGGAGATAAGGAGAGTGAGAGGATAAAGAGGAGCTTGATGTCTGAAAAATCTGCTAATCCATTGTGCTCCCAGCTTTCTCCTGTGACCTCTGGAAGCAGGTTTGCTGTGGGGGATAATGTCCTCTCCAGGTGCTAGAACTATAATGCTGCAGTCAGCAAGTACAAGAGCTGAGTCACAGCTTTTGTGTGACTGTGCCAAGCATTGCTCTTCCATGTCCTGGAAGAAACTGACACCACAGTACTTGGACCTGAGACAAACCAGCAGATCACAAATCCAGAACAAATATCTGTGTGTACTGTGTTTTCTAGCCTGGGTGTTGTACTTTGAATTTGATTGGAATGGTCATCTTTTTTGATGAAAATTTGCTTTGAATTCTGTGCTCCAGATTTGGTTTTCCTATCAATTTTCCTCCCCTTCCTGTGGGCAAAGCTTCTGTGAGGATTTTTTTTAAAAAATCATGCATGAAAGAAAGAACTCCCTTTCCACAATCAAAATTATCTTGTCCTGCTTATGGAAGAGCAAATCTAGGGAAGTGTCATCCTCCAGCACAGGCTGAGTACAATGTGTACAAACACCTGCATCCCTAGCTGATGGGAAGGGCTTGCTCAAGCATTATTCACCAGAGGGGAAAGTGTGCAAAGGTTTCATGCATTTTAAAACAGTTTAATGTCAAGTGGGATCAAACCCACAAAAATTAATTGGCTGAAGTAGAGGATTACCACAGAATACCACAGTCAACTTGAGGTTGTGCTGGTGCCTTAAATGAATTTTTCCTCCTTCACTCCTTCTGAATTTCTTCTTATTTTAACCCTGAATGTACACCTGGATTTGTGGGTAACAGCAATATCTATGAAGTCACTTGTTCCTATGTTTAATTGCTGCCTTAACTTGACTGTATTTTATGACCCCTGTTCAGTCTTTATGAAACCAGGCCCCAGTTTGGTGCACTGCAAAAGCTGAGAAAAAATGGTAGTTAATCCACAGCAGGAATTTTGCAGTGCTTTGGGTAAGGTGCATCACTGGAATCTGGGCATATATAGTGACATCTGCTAGCAATAAAGGTTTATGGAAACGTTGCCCCGTGAGGATGATTGTAAGAGACACCTGCTCACTTAAAAAATTTTAAGAGGTTTATTAAACCTTAACAAAAATGCAACAAAAGAACTAAATAAAGAAAAACTTGCAGTGCTGGGAACTGCCTGTGCAGTTGCCTACCACATGGCCAGTTTGTTTTCAAGATGGATGCTCATCTGGGGGTTGCATCAGCCAACCCTGGCCCCTCCCAAAGTCTGTCAGTCAGTTCTTCTTTGCCGTTTATCGGTGGAGTCTGCTTTCTTGTAAGATGACTGGAGATCAGGTGTTGCCATGCCCCACCCCCTTAGCAACAAGCTTTTCCATTCCCAAATGCCCCATGCAGGGGACACATGTGCATGCCTTCTTTTTACCTGTCCTAGACCACCCTGGCTGTCTGATGGTCACAATACAGGGGAGAAAAGGGAACCATGGGGAGAACAGAGGACACCTAAACTAAAATAACATAACTATACATCACTAAAGCTTTTCTTAATAGTCACATAATATTAATCTCTTAATTGCGAGAGCCAATCATCTCATTTTCCATTTATAATGATGGTGATTTTCCCATAATGAAGGAGAGAATTACAGATCTGTCTTTATCCTCTGCTTAGAGCTGCAAGGTGCTGAATTACAAATTCTACAGAATCAAATGATAGGCAAATTACCGAGAGAGTGTTTGGATCTCTGGACAGGAGGGAGGATGTTTTTTCATTGTGTTCCTGCTGAGCGTGCTCCAAATGCTGTGCTTGTCAAAGTAAAACAAAATTTCCCAGATAGTGGTTTCATGCAGCTGCTGCAAGGTCCCAAGGCTGCACTGTGTTTTCATCAGTGCTATCTCCCCACTGCTCATCTGGCGGGTGGAAAGTGTGTAGGGAGGAAATACCAAAGCCTCTTTTCTGCCTGAGCTCCCCTGCATCCGTGGAATCACTTGCCTTTTTAGCAACTGTTAGTCACGCCAAGCTGCACTCACTGCATGCCAAAACACAAAGCAGCCATAAGACATGCTTAGTCTTTCTGAAACCATACAAAACTCTTGTAGCTAATATTACCTGAGCTCTAAAATGTTACCTATGTACCAAAATGTTTCCACTCTTTTTGGATACTGGCAAGATTCTGGCATCTCCTTGGGGTGGAGGATACACCTTTTCAGCACTAGGGCTGAAAAAAGTAGCAGCAGAGTTCTCTGTTATTTTACAGTTGGTAAACCAGCAAAAGATGTGTTATAGATTCTAACAGAAAAACTAGTGTTGATGTTGTAAGCATTTTTCTACATGATTCAGGTAGAAAAAAACACTATAAAATTACTATTGTTTCTTTGTTTCCTCATTCTGCATGGTATAATGTAATTTTGCATTTGTTCTATGTGCATTTTGTAGGAAAAAAAGCCTCCAAATCACCCATATTTTTTACAGCTTTTCAAAGTTTTAAGCTATTACTCTTTACCTGTTTTTTAAAGTGAGATTGCTGTTGAATCTTTGAGAAGGAGTTGTGATATAGGGGTCTCCTCGAGCCAGGTCTCATAAGCTCTTGGAGATCTATTTCATACCCAAGGCAGCTCAGCTACCTTAGAAGGCATAAAATACAGCAGGATGGTTTCTATGGTAGGGTTGGAAACAAGAAGTTTTAATAAAAGGCAAAATAACAAAGCTCTTTACCGAGAGCTAAAAGAAAAACTGAGCCAGGTGCAAGAGGTACTTGCTTCTGGTAAAATACATCACAGAAGTGATTGGTTTCTTTGCTCTCTTTTTTTTTTTTTTTTTTTCCTAGTAAATTGCTCAAGTGGGACTTTTTGGCATCTATCCAATTGGCTATCCTTAAGTTTGAGGAGAAGTTCCCCAGGTCCTATGAGGTGTCTTTTTCGCTAATTGAGGAAAGAAACTTCTGGGCTTTTTCCCTTTTTAAGGAGACAAAGGATAGTTTTGTCACTCTGTCAACAGGGGGCGCATTCCTACAGAGTTGTGACTGTGATATGTGTTGCTCTCCCTGCTCAAGTTGGTAACAACCACAGAAATGAGACAGGGTTCTCCGGCAGATACTATTTGCCTGTTGAATTGGTGAAAAGAGCAAAGATCTACCAAATGGTTTTCCTTTAGTGAAGTCACTTTGCTGAATCACCATTGCTGCTGAACTCAAATGGAAGGGATGGAATTCCATTCTGCCACTGTAGCCATGATATTTTATGAAAAATCCTTTCCCAGGATTTTTCCCGTCCTGAGGAGCTGAGAGCCTCAGGAAAGAAATGTAAACAATAACTATCTGTGGAATGCAACAGGTGCATCTTCCATTGGTCCATGTGGATTGTTTTCAATTAGTGACCAATCACTGCCACCTGTGCCAAGGCTGTGAGCAGTCACAGGATTTTGTTATGCATTCTATTCTATTCTATTCTATTCTATTCTATTCTATTCTATTCTAGTTCTTTGTAGCCTTCTGATATGTCTTCTCTCTCTGCTCTTTTAGTATAGTTTTAATGTAGTATTTTAATATAATATATAACATAATAAATCAGCCTTCTGAGAAAAATGGAGTCAAGCCTCGTGTCCTCACATATGGAAGGATCACCACAAGAATTGGTGACCCCTGGACGTGTGAAATTGATGGTCACCCCAGGAGTGACCACGGAATCCAGCCTGGAGCTGAAGAACCAAGACCCTGAAGATGGGCAGAGTTCACAGCCAAGGCAAACAGAAGAACCTGTTGGACTTTCCTGGACATTGTGTCCAGAGACCGCAGAGCAGCAGAGCTGCACAGCTGGATCCACAAGGACACTGTCTAAAGGTACTGTTATTTTTTCCCTTCCTGAAGATCCTGCCATTCACAGAAGGTGGGAGGAATGTTGGGAAAAGGTACCTTCGGAAGCTCAGGTTCCATTTACTGCATCAGAGGAGAAAGTTATTAAACTCTGGCGCAAATGGGGACACAATTTGATTTTTTGGAAGGAACTGTATTATCAGTTTTTCAGATGGGCAAAATTTCATAGATTTTTTTATGAATGTGGTATACTCCCTCGATTTAAATCTTTGAGAGTTCATGAAGGCTGCTGTTGAGTGGACAGAGGACCAGGGTGCTAAACACCCAACAATGTATTCAGCGTCCCGAGCCCTCTTCTTCTGTGTTTTGAAAAAAAGGGAGGCTGTGGGGGGCCTCGTGGCTTGGTGGCGCGGTCGCGCCCCGTTTCCAGCAGGTACGTCACGAGAGGAGCCTCCCGAAGAAGACGAACTGCGGGTTCGCAGCCCCCCCGCATTGCCCACGGCTGAGGAAAAGTTTTCCTCTGCTCCCTTGGAGCATGAGCAGGCAGAGCTGCCTCCCCCACCTCCTCTTTCTCTTGGGGGGGATGGGGAGCCGGCCCCGCCCACTTCACCACGGCAGTCTCTGCTCCCCCCACCCCGGGAGGACGCGGACCTGATCCCGCCCTGGCTGGCCCCGCGGGAGGCACCGGAGCCCGCGGCTCCGCCCGCAGCCCCGCCGCCTCCCGGGCCGGCCCCGCCGGCTTTGATGGCTGTGCCTGCGCTGCAGTGTCCAGACCCCGAAGGAGACTTGGCTGTTGTGCCCAGCCCCGCGGGGGATGCGCCCCCGCCGCCCGTGCTGGTCCCACTGCTTCCAGCCAACCCAATTGCAGTGCAAGAGCATGCCGAGAACGGTGCTGAGCCCGCAGGACCGTCTCAAGAGCCGACACCGGCGCCCATGCCGCCCTCACTGCCCACCCCACCTGTTCTGCTGCCTTCCGGAGCTCCGTCCTTCGCATCAGACCCTGAGGACAGCCTGTCCTTCTGTGGAGGTGGCATGGCCCGCCAGCTGACTGCAGGAGCAGCTCGTCTAGCTGCGTTCAAACTCAGTGTGTTTTCTGGGTCATTTCGCGTGTGGTCGGGGGCTTCTCTCTGGGGGTTGGGGTGCCTGCCTTCCCCCGAGCGCCCCAGCGGCGTGGGGGAGTTGGCTCCTGGAAATTCTGCCTGTGGTCTCCAGCCCGGAGGGGATGGGGGTGGTGCCGAGAGGCAGAACGCAGGAGCAGTTGCGTTGGCATTGCAGGAGCAAGAGACATTTCGCGTGTGGTCGGGGGCTTCTCTCTGGGGGTTGGGGTGCCTGCCTTCCCCCGAGCGCCCCAGCGGCGTGGGGGAGTTGGCTCCTGGAAATTCTGCCTGTGGTCTCCAGCCCGGAGGGGATGGGGGTGGTGCCGAGAGGCAGAACGCAGGAGCAGTTGCGTTGGCATTGCAGGAGCAAGAGACACAGTGCAAAGCAAGCATCCCCCCTCAGATCTGGGATGAAAATTCCTGAGAAAGCTTCTCTTCCCAAGCTGCTGGTGTGCACCGGTGCTTCTGGGGGAAGGAAGCAATTGGTCATTTCTGCTCTCAAGACACTGGCAGCATGGTCCTGCCAGGTTCTGACCACGCAGAGCCCACCTCACAGGCTGGTTCTGGGTCGTTTGGCTCATTTCCCTGGGCCGGGGCCACCGCCCTGTCCAGTGTTGGGTTTGGGGACTTTGCTTTCCCCACAGGGACCTGGGCCACCGTTTTGTGGGCCGGGTCTGGGTTCTCTGGTCCGTCCACCAGGACCAGGGCCACCGAAGGGTCCTGGAGACCCTCTGCTGCTGCTGCTCTTCTTTTGGAAAAAAAAAAAATTAATAAAGAAAAGTGGAAAGAGCTAGCAGCTCAAAAACATTGAAAAGCCACAAATTAGCCTCAGCCCAAGTGGTTCAATGAAGGGCTGTGGCCAGGGCATTCCAGAATTTTTTCTCTGAATTGTTTCATGACTGTCAATGAATTGTTTGATAATTCTTGTTTTCTTTAGCAATCCTTTTTTTTCAGAATTCTGCAAGCCTGTTTCAGGACCAAAAGGCACTTCCAGAGATGTCGAAGAGGAACATCTTCAGTCCATGGACTCTGTCCTGAAATTCAGCTGTTTGGACTTGAAACAATGAACATTCTTTGCATGAGTTTTTTACATTTTCTTATATTTTAAGATTGTTTTAGTGATATGATAGAATTTGATGTTTTACAGGTGACGAATTTCCCTGATGTTCTACAGGTGAAGAATTTCCCTGACCATTCCACATCAGCAGTTGATTAAGGTTTTGATTGGCAACAGGTGAACCTCAAGAAATGTTTGTTCTCTCTTCTGCAAGGGCCCAGTAGAAGAAATTACAAATATTCTTTTTCTATTTAATTTAATAAATTTAAAAGGGTGAAATGTAGCCATGATATTTTATGAAAAATCCTCTTCTAGGATTTTTCCCGTCCTGAGGAGCTGAGAGCCTCAGGAAAGAAATGTAAACAATAGCTATCTGTGGAATGCAACAGGTGCATCTTCCATTGGTCCATGTGGATTGTTTTCAATTAGTGACCAATCACTGCCACCTGTGCCAAGGCTGTGAGCAGTCACAAGATTTTGTTATGCATTTCTATTCTATTCTTGTTCTTTGTAGCCTTCTGATGTGTCTTCTCTCTCTGTTCTTTCAGTATAGTTTTAATGTAGTATTTTAATATAATATATAACATAATAAATCAGCCTTCTGAGAAAAATGGAGTCAAGCCTCGTGTCCTCACACATGGAAGGATCACCACAAGACTGCTACATCCACAACATCCTCATAGTTTGGAATAAAACAAATTTTAAGTGGTGTAGGTGCTTATTGATAAACCTGAATAGTATCTGCTCTGATCTAGTAAAGACAGCATTTTCCGCACATTTTGGGGGGAGATCATGTGTGGTAACAAAGCAGCTCATTTAGTCAGGTGCTCCTTCAGTGCCAAAACCCAGCAAAAGCCAGACAGCCTTGCTGGTAATGAGGGGGTTTCTGAGTGTTACCCAGAGGAAGCTGGGTTCGCTGGCCCTGCAGAGCCCAAGGAAGAGGCCATGGAGGTCACCTACCCTGGCAGTGCAGCTCTGTGTTTCTTCATGGTTAGGAGATTATTCAGGAATATGTTCTGGATCATGGATTTCCTGCTGGCACTCTAAAGCAGATACATTTCTCTCAAAAACTAACAGGTTAGAAGAGCCATGTAAAGCTATTCAGCCGTGCTGATATACCTCAGTCTGCATCTGGCAAGATCTGGTCTATTTTAGCGACCTACACTTGTTCTAAGCACTTAGAGGTTTAGAGTCTGACCTTCAGCTGAGTTGAATTTAGCTTAAAAACGGAGAATGAAACTCTGGCAACTGTAATATTCTTAAAGAGGTGTAGTGTGAGTTAATACCCCAGTTCTTGCATTCCTCCCCCTGTGCTCCTGTCTCCTCAGGACAGGTTTGGACATCGAAACCACCTAAAAAAGGCAGCCACCTTCAGTTCTCTCCTGGCCCCTTTCCAGGCTAGTACTGGCCATACTAGCTTGGGCTCTAACCCAACCCTTTTTTCTACATTCCTTTACCCTAAACTTCCATGCACACCTATTAGACAAGTTGGCACTGGCTACATGGCTGGATTTCCCAGTTTGAATGCTGTGAGGCACGTGGTTTCCCCACCTTGGCACACAACACAGTGTTTGGGATCCTCCCTTCCCATCCCCTCCTCTACCTCGGACCATCACCCCCGCGGCAGGCGCTGACTCCGTCCCCACCCTCCTCGCGGTGCCGAGCTACCTCGCTGCACACCCTGTTCCCACAGGGCCAGTCCCTCCCGCAGCGACTACCGTAGCTGCAGAGCCAGCCTCATCTCCTGACGCGTGGTCTTCGCCCATGCTGGCACCTCCCCCCTCCCATTTCTCTCCTCCAGTTCCTCTAATCACCCATCCTGTCTCCCATTCACCTGTTAATGAAGCTGCCCCCGCCTCTCAAATTTTCTCACTCCCCAGCCCCATCCCCTCTGCGGGGGGGGTGTGGGGGGAGGGGGTGTGCGCGTTCTCTGTCCCGCTCCGCGCCCCTGCCTGCCTTTGCTCTGTGTCCTCCTCTGTAAGATCGTGTCTCGACGGACTCTTTGGGTCCACTCCAACTAGCTATGGACCCTATCCCACATGATCTTACATGGATGAAGGCAAAAGACGAGAAGCGCTCTTCTCCATGTGGGAATGAATGTCCTCAGTTTATTGACTTGAGAACCACCACATGGAAAAACCTGCATTGGGAAGAGCCCTAGGGTGCATGGCGGGAGACTTTTATACCTGGGGGAAATAGGGGTGGAGGAAGAGGTTCACAGACAATGGGATACCACTAAGGAGGGCTGAGGGGAGGGACTGACCAGGGAATAGTCCACCGGGGGGTCTTGGGCAGAGGGGTGGGTGAGGGAGAGACCATGTGATGGAAGAGGGGAATAACGAACCATATGATATAACACAAACTATTCAGTGCAATATAAAGACTACTCAGTGCAAATCTCAAGTCACCCAGTGCAAAACAACAACTAAATAAACTATTTACTGGCAATACAACACTCCTTGCTTCCGGCCTGCACCCAATCCTCCCGTCCCTCCAGAGCCAAGCTCCACTCCACCTATGCCTGGCTCGGCTCCCGTGCTGTCTGTCTCAGATGCTGTGGGTCCTGCAGCTGCCGCGGCTAGGCTGGGTCTTTCTCCCGTGCCGGCACCCTGCCCCCACTCCTCTCTGGTCACTCCCAGTTCCCACGCTGGAAACGAAAGTGACCCTGGTCAAAACACACCCATTGTGGATATCAGTAACCCCTCTCCATCAATAACCTCAGACAGAGTGTATGCTTCAATATCTACAGGCGTAAGCATCAAGCGGTACATCAAACAGCCAAATACAGCACCCAAAGACCCTTCTCTTAAGCCTCTGAGACAGCAAAAAAACCAGGCTTGGGTGGCGTGGAAGAAGAAAAAAGACTGTGTCCCTCCACTACTTCATAAGTGTATAAGACTTCTTGTTCTATATGTGTGAATTTCATGTAAAGATATATACCAATGTTCAATTGCTCAAACACACACAAGTCTTAAAAAAAAAACCCCATAGCTTCTTTTATAGCTATTTCTTGTCAGTTATTAAGAATGCTTTCAGTTTTCAAAATTATATTATAATCTAACAGCACAACTGTGCCTCCTTTTTATAAGGATATGTTATGGATGGATAATGAGATGATTGGCTCTCACAGTCAAGTCTTAAAAAAAAAACCCCATAGCTTCTTTTATAGCTATTTCTTGTCAGTTATTAAGAATGCTTTCAGTTTTCAAAATTATATTATAATCTAACAGCACAACTGTGCCTCCTTTTTATAAGGATATGTTATGGATGGATAATGAGATGATTGGCTCTCACAGTTAAGGGATAACTATTGTGTGACTATTAAGAAAAGCTTTACTGATGTATAGTTATGTTAAAAAGAATGCGTGCAGATGTGTCCCTTGCATGGAGCAGTTGGGAATGGAAAAGCTTGTTACTAAGGGGGTGGGGCATGGCAACACCTGATCTCCAGTCATATTACAAGAAAGCAGACTCCACCGATAAATGGCAAAGAAGAGCTGACTGACAGACTTTGGGAGGGGCCAGGGCTGGCTGATACAACCCCTAGGGGGATAAAAGACTGAGCATCCATCTTGAAGATGAACTGGCCATGTGGTATCCGTGAGAGCAGTTTCCAGCGCTGTGCATTTTTCCTTATATAGTCCTTTTGTTGTATTTTTGCCAAGGTTTAATAAACCTTTATTAAACCTTAATAACCCCTTAATAAACCTGTTAAGTGTCTGCAGAGGTCCAATGGGGATGTCTTCATAGTAAGAAAAACAGGGGAGTTGTGGAATCCTCTGACTCTTCCCCCTCACGGAAACCCCCACGGCCTTGCCTTGGAAGAATATATCATAGAGTTTTCCTTACTTATGCTGCTAGAGGGGACTCAGCCCATGGTGCTCAGCAGCACTACTGCCAATCTACACTAGATTGCCTCCCCCACTGGCCAGTTGACACTGCCCACCCAATTATTCATCCCTCATTCCCCCTAAATCCCCAAAGGTTGCTGCCATTTGCCCACCCCTGTGCCCTCAGGTCACTGGTCACTGACCCCATTCTTAAGTCATGCAGACCAGATGGTTTGGTCTTTCAACTCTGGTCCTTTTGGCATGGTGGATGCAATAAACCTTCACTAGAATATATAATGTAAAGACCCTTCTTGTCTTTCCTCTGCTGAGCTATCTGTGGCATGTATGTGTGCATGGACTTGAAATGGCTGATCTTATGGCCTTACTCTGAGCAGCTTCTGAAGGGGATGTTTCAAAGAAGTTTGCAGCGTTTCTACCACCCGGCCACGCTGCAACAGGGAATGGTGTGGTTCTGCCAGCTGGGACTGGGGCCAGGCTGCAAGGACACACGTGGGGGACTTGGCTCCCCTTTGCAAGGCTGGAGAGTTTCAATTTGGGAAGAGGGACCGGTTCCTTACAGATGTGATGTGGAAACAACAGAAACCAGGTCATTCTGTGCTGCTTTCTGGTAGCCAAATGGCAGCAATGAAAAGTGAGAAACCTCCTACACCATCCAAAAGCTGCAAGGTATCCTTACAAGTGATACCTATTTGATACCTATTCTGGCCAAAAGCCCCTGGGTGTTGCTGTGAGAAAGAGAACAACTTTGGAATCAGGGTCTGTAGTCTTCATATTAGATATACTGGAAAGGCTGCTACTTGCACAAAAAAAACCCAACCAACCAACCAAATAAACAAACAAAACAAACAAACAAAAAAAAAACCCCACCAATGCTTTCTGTTTAAAGAAGCTAACTTGTTTAATGAGGCAGAAAAGTTACTAATGTAGTCGTTACATTCCTGGACTGTGCATGTACTTACCCTCTTCCGTCTCTGTCAAATAAAAGTTCTGAATAGATTGTTTTTGGGCTGCTGGCATGGAAACCAGTAAAATAATATTTCTGTAGAATGTAACCTCTTCTGCTTTAACTTCTGCAACTTTGTGCTGATTAAAATAGAGGTGGAATCTTAATGGAAACATTTTACAGAAGTTCTGGCCCAGAATGTTCACAAGATGAGTTTAAATTTAGGTACAAATTCAAACACAATGCTTGATTTTCAGAATTTATCCTATATTTTACACAGCTAAACGCTTAAAGCTATTTGAAGGAACATAATTTTAGATCTGTAACACATAAAAATGTTGCCTACAGTATTTTTTCCTGATGATCAGAGATAGAGTCAATGATATCTAGGAATTGCATGAGATGGTATTTACTTATTTGAATCAGTTTTAAATCTCACCTACAGTCTTCTTCAGTAATACTATGCTTGTATCAGATTAATTTAGCCTGTATATGTAATCAATGTACATCTTTAGCAGCTACAGCTTCTTCTGGCAGCATTTCACTTGCTTTTTTTAACCTGGCTCCTATTGCCTTCACCTGATACTCCGTCATTTTTCTTCTGTGGGAAAGTGAGTCTTATCCATCTTCTCAATGTCACTTGTGATAGTTCCAGAACTCTGTCAGATTTTTTCCCTGCTCTGATCACCTCCCCCTTGGACTGCTCAGTGCCACCTTACTGAGTGTAAAATCCACAGCCTCCACACTTGTACTTCTGTTGGGAAGGATGTATGTGCAGCTGACTATGCTTTGATAAAGGAAGCTACTACTGATGTCAAAGTCCATTTTGGCCATATTCTGTGACTTTCTACTGCTGCACTTCATAGGTGACTGTTTAAGTTGTCTGCATTGCTAATTTTTCATTTTATTAACCGCTCTGCTCCCCTTGAGGTGTCTTGGCTTCTCCTGGATGAGTGTCCACAGCCACATCTTTAGTTTCCTTTACTTTCTAGGAATATTCTCTGTATGCTGCACGTCTCTATGATGCAGAAAACCCACAGACCCTCTGAGAGGCCTTTCAGGACTTTGTATTGACTACTGCTCCGAGTTTCACCTCCACTGCTTCTCTGCCATCCACCTGCTGACCAGTGACAAGCACATCCAGGAGTGCTGTGAGACAAACAGGAACCACTTCTGCCACCTCCTGCAGTTCCAGGATGAGAATTACTGCTTCCCCCAGGTGCTGCAGAGCTTGGCCCTGAGCCGTAGCCTAGGCTCAGTGCTGGAGAATCGTGGAGGCTGTGTCCAGCTGTGCCTGGCTGAGGTTGCCAGTGGCCTGAGAAACCTAGTGCTGATGGCCCACGCTGCTGACTGGACCCACTACACCTTCATAGCCGAGCAGCTGGGCCTTGTCTGGGTTTCCCTACCCAATGGCAGCCAGCTGGAGTTGCCATTCCTGGATATTCAGAGCATAGTGCTGGCGACCCTGTGGCTGGGGGATAAGAGGGGTTTCCTGGGGATGGCTTTCCACCCCAAGCACAAGGACAATGGGAAGTTTTATATCTGTTACTCATACATGGCTAAGACATGGCTAAGAACTGAGTGGAAAAGATCAGATGCAGTGAATTTAAGGTTTTGGCATCTGATGCCAACAAAGCTGACCCAAGCTCTGAAAGGTAAAGTTCATGTTGAATGCTACTGTATGCCATGATGAGAAATTGTTTTTCTCTGTCCCTGTTCAACCCCCAATATCAACACAGGCTGGGGACTGAGAGCAGCCCTGCCAAGAGAGACTTGAGGGTGCTGGTGGGTGAGAGGCTGGACATAATCCAGCAATGTGAGCTTGCAGATGAGAAAACCTAACATGTCCTGGGCTGCATCCAAAGATTTGTGGCCAGCAGATCAAGGGAAGGGATTCTGCCCCTCTGCTCCACTTTCAGGAGGTCCCACCTGCAGTGCTACATCCAACTCTGGGGTCCCCAGCACAGGTCACAGATCTGTTGGAGAATACAGTGGAGGCCACCAAGATCATCAGAGGGATGAAGCACCTCTCCTATGAGGACAGGCTGAGAGAATTGGGAGTGTTCAGCCTAGGAAAGAGAATGACTTGAGGTGACCTCATGAAAGAGAGAGTAGGAGTAGGGGGGGAAAGGAAAGGAGCCTCTGGAGTCAAAGATCAAATCTTCGTAGAAGTGTGATTGATGCTCATTTATTGCTAATCTAAGGGTACCTTTATATCATAAAGCAGGCTTCACATGACACAGGGATGCATCCAATTGGTTAACAAAGCACTGTGTGTAAAACAAAGAGTATTTCTTAACATATCTTGGTCATGTAGCTTAGCTTGGCATCATTATCAGAACATCTTGCTACTGATATTCTTCTCACATCCTCAGACCATCCTTTTCCCCTTGGGTACAGCTGGGAAACTTTCCCAAGGGCAGTGTTCTCTTCTGCTAGCAGGCACGTACACAGAGTGTCAGCAAGCATGCCTCTAAATTCACAGAATGTCTTTTGTTTGCATACAGGGTTGTGCACATAGGCTACAGTGTCTGCCCAAAACGCTCTCTAACAGTGACCTCATTACACTCTTCCAGTACCTGAAGGGAGCCTACAAGAAAGATGGACAGAGACCATTTACAAGAGCATGTAGTGACAGGACAAGGGGGAAAGATTTAGATTAGATATTATGAAGAGGGTGTGGAGGCACTGGCAAAGGTTGCCCATAGGAGTTGTGGATGCCCCCTCCCTGGAAGTGTTCAAGGCCAGGATAGATGGAGCTCTGAGAAATGTGGTCTAGTGGAATTTGTACACTGCCCATGGCAAGGGGTTGGAACTTGATGATTTTTTAGGTCTTCTCCAATTCAAGCTGGTCTATGATCCTATTATTCTTTCCACTGGCAGAACCTGTACATTCCCAGTCATTCTGGTTCAGGTGTGTGACTGGCCTGCTATGAAACTACCAGAATCAGGTTGGCTCAAGATCACACAGAAAACCAAAATGGATTGAAAAGACTCAAGAATAAGGTTGTCTTCTTTCTCCATCTTGTACTCTTGTCTTCTAAAGAGCAGTAACAGCCTTTAATCTATTATGAAATTAACATCTTCCCTATGAGGTTTGTACTGTAGAAGAGGATGTCTCACTACAGTACTGTACACTTATTTATCAGTCGTGTGTGCACCTGCCCTGTGTACACCTGTATGCACCTGCTCAGATAAAAGCTTAAGCTAGTTCTTATTTTTTTTTTAAATTATTTTTAAGGATTCTCCTGTAGCTTGAAGAACCAGCTGCAAATCACAATGATGGGCAGCTGCTTTTGGTGTGGATGGCTATTTGTATGTGTTCACAGGGGATGGAGGGAAAGCTGGAGACCCTTTTGGAAAACTTGGGAATGCTCAGAACAAATAAGTAGGAGGGCAAATGAAAGCTTTGAGCTTGTTCACTGAGGTACAAGGTTTGGAAAGGCGAAAATGTGGAAGAATAGAGTAAGAGTGCTTCCTGAAAATGCTCATGCATCTGCAAGTCTGTCCAAAGCAGTATTTCAAAAATGAAAATTTGACATGTTTAAAGTCGTTTAGAGAAAAAGTTGTTTAGAGAAAAGAGTTTCCTGGCTTAAGCGGGTTGCAAGACATACCAGCCTCTGGTTTACTTCTTTTAGGCAGATAACTTTTCCTTTGAAAATGGGCAAGGAGAAGAAGGTAATTTTTGTGTTTTCAGATGGCTCTCATGCTGTGGTTTCTTTTTCTGCCTTCTCTTTAGGAGCACTTTGTTGGGGAAAGTGTTGAGGATTGATGTGGATGGAAGAAGCCCTGATGGAAAGCCTTACTGCATCCCTCCTGATAATCCATTAGTGTCTGATCCCAAAGCCTGCCCGGAGGTTTATTCCTATGGGGTTAGGAATATGTGGTGTTGTGCAGTGGACAGAGGGGACCCTATCACAAAAAAGGGAAGAGGGAGAATATTCTGTGGGGATGTCAGGTAGAACAGGTTTGAGGAAACTGACCTCATTGTTAAAGGAGGGATCTATGGCTGGAGAGCAAAGGAGGAGTTTGAATGCTACGACATCTTGTATTTGCAGGGTTCCCAGACAAATGAAGGAATGATGAATCTGACTCCATGTTCTTAGAAGACTTATTCATTATTTTATGATATTATATTATATTAAAGAATACTAAACTAAAACTATACTAAACTATACTTAAGAATACAGAAAGGATACAGACAGAAGGCTAAAAGAATACTAATGAAAAACTCATAACTCTCTCCAGAACCTTGACACAGCTGGCCGTAATTGGCCAATAAGTAAAAACAATTCACATGCAACCAATGAAACAATCACCTGTTGGTAAACAATGTCCAAACCACATTCCAAAGCAGCAAAACACAGGAGAAGCAAATCAGATAATTATTATTTTCATTTTTCTCTGAGGTTTCTCAGCTTCCCAGGAGAGAAATCCTGGTGAAGGGATTTTTCCAGAAAATATGACGGTGACAACACCACAAAGCTTTGCCACAACCCCTCCATGGGTAAGGAAAAACTTTCTTGTAGAAGATTACTATGTGTGTATATTTAGTGGACTATAGCACTGTTTTTCCAGTGAAGCTAAATAATCCAGTATTGTATATTAAATGGAATTTGTCTGCTTTTTAAGATCAGGAATCCCTTCTCCCCAGCCCTGCTGTGTTGCTATGGAATGATACTTGGCGTAAAAACAATTCACATGCAACCAATGAAACAATCACCTGTTGGTAAACAATGTCCAAACCACATTCCAAAGCAGCAAAACACAGGAGAAGCAAATCAGATAATTATTATTTTCATTTTTCTCTGAGGTTTCTCAGCTTCCCAGGAGAGAAATCCTGGTGAAGGGATTTTTCCAGAAAATATGACGGTGACAACACCACAAAGCTTTGCCACAACCCCTCCATGGGTAAGGAAAAACTTTCTTGTAGAAGATTACTATGTGTGTATATTTAGTGGACTATAGCACTGTTTTTCCAGTGAAGCTAAATAATCCAGTATTGTATATTAAATGGAATTTGTCTGCTTTTTAAGATCAGGAATCCCTTCTCCCCAGCCCTGCTGTGTTGCTATGGAATGATACTTGGCTTATCCTGAGACATACCATATCCTGCCACACACTGTACCGGACAAGGTGTTTAAATTCAAAGCCTGTGTCTTTTGTGGACAAATTTCCCAGTAAAGCCAGGAGGACAATGGATTTGATTTAAGTAGAAAGTGATACTGTATTTTCTCCGGAAGCTCTGAGCCATGACTGTGGCTAAGGACAGAGGACAAGACTGATGCTGGGACCCTGAAACAAACCCTGTGGCAGATGTAGTGTCTCCCAGCCAGCAAAGTGCTGCAGGAGAATTCCCAGAAGCCGTGCTCTGTGTCTGACTGTGGGTGTGATGGACAAAACTCACTTGTTGCCTTTGAAAAATAGAAATTGGTGGTCTTTGCAAAACTCTTGGCAAAAGCATGGTAGAAGAACTGAGTATTATTATAAAGTTCCTTGGGTGAAGACACCTGGTCTCAAGGTCATGCAGATGTTCCTGGAACACTTGGATGAGCAGACAAGCATAGAGTATGTATTACTGCCATTAAAGCAGGGAAAAAAGTGAGGACAAGAATAAAATTCGGTGGAATCTGATAATTCAATATAAGAAAGGGCTGAATTCAATTTTAACATTGCCAGAGGCAGAGTCTTTATTTTACAAGTCTCATGACATAAAATAGCAAGAGCACACTCATTTATGCTCTGTGTTGTGTCAGTGAACCCATGAAGATGTTGAGCTCACTTGCAGTTTTGATCTTTTTCCCTTCTCTAAAAATACTGGAATTAGTAAAGATGATCCCTGCTAAAGTGATTGGTACAGTCACATATAAGTAAGACAACACTTGCTGCAGGCTGATGCCTTCTTGCATTGCTTCTTGATGTAGAGAATCTTGGTTTTTTTTCTTATGGAAGCTCATCATGACTAAGCCTTGATAAGCAACTACACAGAGATGTCCGTAAAGCCCCTGGGTCAGTTCTGTCCCAGAGTAAACTGCTGAATTACCAATGCAATTTTGCTAAAGTTAAACTGTATTTGTCCTTCTAGTAATTTTTGTACCTGTCAGTATCATTGAGCAACTACTTTTTGATGTTCTCTGAAAGTAAACATTTTACTTTGTATTTCTGTGTGTTTGACAGATGACATTCTGCCAATATTTGCATATGGTCGCAGTGTGGGCAAGTAAGTTACTGGAGGCTTTGTCTACAGGGGATGTGAATCACCCAACTTGAATGGCCTTTATATTTTTGGTGATTTCTGTGAGCTCCCCAAGTGTGGAGACGCAAGGCTTGTCTCCATTTTCAGAAGGCTGGTTTATTATATTATGATATATATTATATTAAAATACTACATTAAAACTATACTAAAAGAACAGAGAGAAAAGATTGATCAAAAGGCTTGAAAGAACGAGAGTAGAACGAATAACAAAATCTTGTGACTCTCAAGAGTCCGATGCAGCTGCATCTATGTTTGGCTCTTAATTAGAAACATCTACCAATCACAGATGCACCTGTTGCATTCCACAGCAGCAGATAGCTATTGTTTACATTTCTTTCCTGAGACCCTCAGCTCCTCAGGAGGGAAAAATCCTAGCAAAGGATTTTTCATAAAATATCATAGCTACAGATTTCATGAGCGAGTGAGTCTGTTTCCTCTGCAACTCCTATTCTGTACCCACATTTTCCATGTCTAGGCAAGTAAGTATATTGTAGCATCCCGAAACCTTTTGAGCTGGAGTAGATGAGAAACTTGGACATAGAGTAAGTTCTGTTTGACTATTACAACAACATTTTTGCTGGAATCTAAACTTCCTCCATTTCAGAATCCTTAGTATAAGTTTGCTTTTGTTCAGATCTGTTTCTCCAAAATCCAGCCAACAGTCACAGTCTTCACTGACTGCTTTTTTTGTTTCAGTAATGCATGATTTTGACAGGAACTAGTTTTGATGATGGAGACATAAAACACAGGGTTTTATTTTTTGTGTAGTCGACTTATGGCTTTACAAGAAGGTGAGAAGACAAATAAGTGGAAGAAGCAGGATATCTGCATTGGCAGCACAGCAGCTTGTGCTTTCCCTGGAATGATCAATTCCTAGAGCAAATAATTTCATCATCTCGTTTGCTGAGGATGAAGCAGGTAGGTATCATGCTGGCCACACCTTCAATAGAAACCATACAGTCTGTTCTCTACTGTAGGGAAAATGTGGAATATCCTGTGACTCCTGAGGGGTGCCTATAGAGTAGGCAGTGCAGAGAGGTTTGTGACTGGCTCAGCATGGCAGGTGGGTCAGGGAGGTCTCCTGCCCTGTGAAGCTGTTGCAGATCAGGTTGATGGAGAGCTCAGGAAACTGAACCTTATGTGAAACTTTCCTTTTGTTGTTGGTCTTTTGTATGCTTTCACTAATCAAAAGACCATATCAATGCAGTTCACTTTTTCATTATACCATCTCATCCTCACTTCAGTTCTTAGAGCTTTTCTGAACTTCTCCTCCTTCCTTAGTATAAATTCCTCAGTCTTATTCACAACAATCCACAATTCACACTGTGGATCATAGACCAGGACTTTATTTGGGGATCAGGAAAGCCACTCATTTAAAAGTTTAGTGTGAAGTCCTCAGCACATGGGACACTACTAAGGTCACAAGAACCAGATCTCTCACCAAGGTGGAAGTACCAATGAACACTGTTTGCTCTTCTACAGCCTCCTGACAGAGCTATGTAATACAAAAAGAAGCTGCAAGTTTTTGGAAAGTACAATATATTCTGTCAGAGCTGCATGGACATGCAGGCTTTGCTGTGAAATGTGGAGTGAGTGAATGTGAAATGTCTCTTCTTCTGGTGGCCTTTTAGAAACCAACATGATATTATGTAGTTTGAAAGACAACAACAGCTTTGCCTCTTGCAAGATACTCTAATTTCCCTTTTCCCTGGATATTGTTCTAGTGAGTGCTGAAGGGAAGGCACAAGAACCATTTGTCTTCCACAGTTACCAGACAGAAATGAGAAGCTTGTCTCCCACAGATTAGCCAGTGTAGCTCTTGCTGATTTTTTCCCTTTTTGGTATGATTATGAAATGGAAAATATATTTCTTGTGTAGTCTTCCACTCTATTTGTAGTTTCTGGCTGCTTCTTTGGTACAAGCAAGTTTTAAGAAATATGTATTTATACAGAGGAAAGCAACCTTTTGAGAGCCACAGAGGTGAGGTAATGAAGGTACTGCTTGAAAGAGTGCTGCTGATTCTGTGTGGAACCCTGTTGCAGTCAGGAGGTCATTTGGTGTTTCTGGGAGCCCACTGGCACAGGGCAGGGTGAGAACAAAGCCATTTCTTGGACATAAGGCATGGCTGAGGGGGTAACAGGAAGAGTTTCCTTTTCTGACTACTTGAATTACTGAAAAGCCAGGAAAGAGGGAAATGGAGAACTGGGATCCAGCTTGGGCACTTGAATCTAAGACCAGTTTTCTTTTTTCACTTCCATTTAGGTGAACTGTATTTTATGTCTATTTATTATCTCAGTGCCTATACACCATGTGGTTTGCTCTACAGGCTCATTGATCCTGGAAGGTTTGTAATTAAAGATGAATTTCCATGCCAAATTCTTCTGTAATCACCACTCTCCAGCTATCACAGTAAAAGAATGCCAAGTACTACTGATACAGTATCACTGACATCTGCATCCAGTCCTTGGGTTTTGTTTACACACTGCACCTCTGGTGCAACTTTAATCAGTTTGAGTGAATTTGTTCCTCACTCATCATATCTGTGCACAGAGAAATAAGAAATAGAGTTCAAATTCCTTGAAGATCTGGGAGAGTTAAGGATTAAAAGAAAGTTTCCTTGGTTGCATATCTGAATTACAGCAAAGCAATGTCTTAAAAAGGACAGTCCATGCCCTTTAGGGTCATTATCTTAAATATCTATGATGCACATTAATATAAATAATAAATGGTTATAAATAAAAAATGCAGATTAGCCAATTTTAATAAAAATATGAAAAATAAAATTTATTTCGCGACCGTAAAAACAGTCTCGGCAGCCACCACCAAAACGGACAGCGTACCACACCCGGGAAGTGATGCGGGTGAACGTGAGGAAAAGACCAACTGGTGCCTGACCTCCCCGTCCACACCAACTGCTTCAAGGTAGCAGTTCTTATATAGTTTATTTTGCCCGCGGCAGGAAGTCTTTGTTTCCTTCTGAGTTCTTCATATTCAAGTTGGTTTCTTTCTCTGGACAAAGCCTCCTCCGGGAGTAGAATGATCCATTTCCCTGGTTCCCGGAATCTGGCATTCAAATTCAAGGTGTTGATGGTCCTGGTCTCCTCAGATAGGCATCTTGTCTGGGCCATCAGCACCTGGCGTCTTTGGGCATAGGTGCTGTTGAACTCTTATCCTGGGTGCAGCTGGAGTCCCCTTTCGGATGCAAATGCCGTGATGACCATCTGCCAGGTTTCGTGGTTTTGTGGTTATCTTGCCTAGATTTCCCAACCTGAAGGAAAAAGGGATTCTTCCCCCCCCCTCCACAGTTTATTTCATACACATATATATTTTATACAACGTTTATTTCCACGAATTACTAACTATATTCCTAACATAAATAAATAGCACTCCACAGTTTTCTTCATGAAGATGAGAGAAACCTGGTGGTTCATGCAGTGCTCAAATAATAACTGGAGCCTGAACCTGAGTTTTCCCAAGCAAAATGTTTTTCCCCATCAAGCAGTTATCCCTGCTAAAGTCAGTTTTTGCAACAATAAGCACACTTAGGTATTTTTTTTTGCCTCCCTAGCTTTCCCATTTTGCTAAAAAACATTAAATGAGTTTCAAATCACTGTAAAGTAGATAGAGTACAAATGTGTTTGTGTTTTTGCAGAGATCTTGGACTTCACAAACTGAAGAAAACAAGCAATGTTTTCTTGAGAAGTTAGATCCAAAGCTAGGTAGTTAACTCAAACTATGTACCAAGGTGATGGGAACAGAACTTGAATCTTTTACTGCTCGAGGAGATTTCTACCTTGTTAGAGATATAGTTAGTAATTCATGCAGGTAGTTATATAAAAGGAATATGTATAAAAGCATCTCTAATTTATTGTAAGCAGACAGAAAACAAAGTGGCACCTTTTCTTGCTGGTAATTTGGAACTAAATGGACATACAACCATAATAAAACAGACTTGTAGCTTTTAGAAGGGAGAAGACTATGATTTTTTACAATATATTTAAAACAAACCTACTGTACCTAAGGGAAAGGAGAGGGAGGAATTTTTATCCTCAGGATGGCAAAACCACGGCAGATGGACAAAGAGGCACCGCAACACTTACATGCGAAGGAAACCCCGGCTGCACAGGAGATGGGCATTCACTAAAGCATGTGCCCAGTGACGCCCAAGAGATGATGGCCCGGACAAGATACCTATCTGAGATAACCAGAGCCATCAACACCTACCATCTGAATGCCAGATTCCGGGGAATCGGGGAAGTGCATTAATCAATTCCTGGACGAAGGCTTTGTGCAACCCAGACCGAAGAAAGAAACCAACTTGAATATGAAGAACTCAGAAAGAAACAAAGGGACTCTGCTGCGGGCAAATTAAGGAGTATAAGAACCACTGCCTCGGAGCAGCCGGGGTGGATGAGGGGGATTTGGTGCGATAGAGGCCATTTTTCACGGTCCCCTGCTTACCTCCCGGGAGTGTTATGCTGTCCGTTTGATTGTTGGATGTTGGGACTGTATTACGGTCTCAAAATAAATTCTTTTTTATATTTTTGTTATAATTTGGCATATTTTCATTTTTACTTATAACATGCCTTTAACAGCTTATCATCTGCCAGAAAATGCATTAACTGTGAGGGACCAAAATGTAACATTTTCAACTAAAATATATATGTATATGTGTGTGTGTGTGTGTGTGTGTGATCTTGCATAAACATCAAGAGCTTGAGCAGAATGTATTTATCAAAACAAATATATCTTTGTTGTCTGTTTGGCGCTCCTTAATGTGCCATGAAGACCCTGTGGTTTTGAAGCTTTGTGTCCGTCACTGCTGGAACAGGACCAGGTATATTACTGCATGGGTGACGCCTGATGAAGGGGAGAGAAAATGATGCATCTGACTCCATCATCAGAAGGCTAAAGAATTACTTTATTATTCTATACTATATACATTGCATCTAAAGTGAATCTGCCTTGCACTCACCCTTGCTCCCAACTTCACAGAACTGCACTCATCTCTATTCTCTCTCGTGACTGTCTGCAGACAGTCCTGACACAGACACACTCTTGGCCCTGATAGACCAAGAGAACAAAACATCATCACTTTGGGTAAACAATCTCAACATTGCATTCTACTTTAGCACAGCAAGCAAGACAAGAATTATGTTTTTCCTTCTTCTCTGCTTGTCTCACAGCTTCTCTCTGTTCAGAGGGCATGTGAATACCACACAGGCACTTACTGCCCTGGCTCTTAAAATGTCTTCCTGCACTTTCCGGTTCCCCTTCTTTGCCTTAGCGCGCCTGGGGCTGTCAGCTCTGCCCTGGTCTGTTTACACTTTGCAAGCGTGCCCAGGCTGTGCAGAGCTACTCGGAGCCTGAACAGGCTCTGGAGCATAGTCCTGACACATCCAGCTCTTGGAGTGACTCTGGTCTCCTTATGAACCTTTCTCCTTTGATTTTACTGCTGTTTATAGGACTTTTCCTGGGGATATCTGGGTTCTCTTATGGGCTCAGTCCCAGGCAGTGAATCCAGCATTCCCTGCCTCCTACCCACATGGCAGGAAGTGTGCTGGTACGAACAGCAAGCCACACAAACTGCTTCCAAAACATTGCCAGGGCCACTGTCATGTGGCCGATGGCAACTCAGATTTCCCGAGGAACCTGCCAGGAAAGCTGATGGCAGCAGTGCCGTTCGTCCCAAGTTTGGCTTGCATCTGGAGCAGTACTCTTGGAGACAGCAGGGTGGCACCAAATTCCTTCTGTGCTGAGCAGAGAGAAAACGAGTTAGAATGTAATTTTAAAATCAGAGAGGAGAGAGATGAAGGGAAAAAAACTCCACAACCCACCAGAAATCCCCACAAGTAATACCTGCAACGCTGCTTTAGTAACGTTTTTCAAAAAATTGAAATGGTGTAGAGGAAGTGCTTGGTTCTTGCCACTGTCTGAAGGTGAATGCTAATCACAAGAAAATATTATGCCTTATGTTATGAATAGAAAATCGTATTTTTTTAAGTTTCAGAGTTAAAAAAACCAAGCCAGACCGAGTCAGACTCCTTTGGCTTCGCTCTTCAAATACCTGTTAATGGCAGGTGATTAACTGATTGTTTCCCTGATGCTGGCCGCATGCCAAGAAGATACCAACAATTGTACTCCAAAACAGACCTAGACACCAGCGAGAGTGAAATGCTACTAAAAGTCCAATTTGTTACTAAATCTTGGCCTGATATACGGAGAAAACTGGAAAAGATAGAGGATTGGCAAGAAAAAGATATTAATGAGTTATTGAGGGAAGGTTTTTACAAGAAAAAAACCCCTAAAATCACGAGCCAACAAGTGACTTAAGTGACGTCTAAGAATGGGAGCATAGTCCAGTACCTGCTTGGACCTTTTTATTTTCTCACCCTAACCTGAAAAGAAACTGATTAAAGAGACCCCCCGGGTTTCTAAACAAACAAAACAAGGACTCAACGACTCTCCCGTGAGGACAGAGTCCCCAGTTCTGTCTGCAGACCAGCGGACAAAACTGCATCGTCCTCCTCCTTCGTGCCACGCCTGGGAGCAATGGCGGCGAGGGCGCAACCTGTCGATTTCTCCCCACCTGAGCTGATTCTTCTTAATAAAGGCATTAAAAAGGAGAAAGATCTCCTGCCCATTTATTTCACCTTAGATCATGCTTTGTTTTGCTTGGTGCTGTCAAGCATGCCAAATTGGAAGAACCTGCTCTTATTTGTCCTACAGCAGTTCCCTTGGTGGGTAACAGAGAATACAGGTGTGTTGTGGTTCTTTGTACCTCTCTTCCTGTCACTTAATGTGCAACATCTTTACCTCAGGGAAAATGTGTTTGATTGGTTTTTGTTTTGGTGCTTTTGTACTGTGGGAAGTTGTCAGGGGACAGAGGAGAGGAACACAGACACATTTCTTTGCAGTTGTGGCTCCCTCCCTCTGTGCCTGTTCCTCTTCTTTGTCACCCCTCTTGCTGCAGCACTGTTGTATCCAAAGAAAATCCCAGTGAAGGTCACATTCACCAGCTGCTGTTGGGACAGGGATTTTATGGCTTTCCAGCTCTGTGTCAGCCTCTTGAATTCCACCTGTGCTGTACTCCAGGTGCCTAAAGTGCTTTCATGCCTCTTCCACCAGAGGCAAATGAGAACGGGGAATTGGTGTGTGTCTACGGAATAAATAAACTTCCCTAACAATCTCTCAGATGCCTGCATCTGCCTTTCTGTTTCCCAAGGAGAGCTCCACCAGGGAAGTGTAAATACAAGCCTGTTCCACTGAAAACAAAAAACAAGGGAATACTATTTCTTGCATGAGCAAGTAAGTTGTTGAGCTTTGATTTCAGTGAGAAGCAAAACATAAACTTACAGGCATGTGATTGAAACTTCAGGAGTGTTAACAACTACAGTACTGAGCAGGAGCAATCCTGAAATTTGGTTATCTCATTTAATGTGATAATCAGACACAACTTCTGCTGTCTGCCTGATGCTGTGCCTTTGCTTAACCCCAGTCCCTGATTTTTTTTTTCCCCCCTAAGTTTTCAATCTTCCTTTTTCCAAGCAGCCTTCTGTCTTGAAGTCCCATGCAGCTGGGGCAGGAGTTACATCTTGAGTAGAAACCAGTGTTTGTCAAGATGATATTATTTTTTCTGGTATTTCCAGATATTAGTGTATTATGAACAATTCATATTGTTAAGTCTACTGGAGAAGTGTGCAAGGTTTTATCACATTCTGTCTGGAAGTAATTTTCCTTAAATACACATTCATAATTTCTAAAATCAGTAATTTTATTTCCAGGAAAAACAAGGGTCTTTTGATAGAAGAAGAGAGGTTTATAGTATGCATTTCTTCTTTCATAATTTCAGCTGTTTTTCTTGACTATAGGTCTAATAAGTCATATCTCTGAATTAGCCTTTTGCCTTAAAGCAGGAAGGCTGAACCATGTTAATTACTTTCCTCAGAGACTGTCCTTGAGCTTCTAAACAAATCTTCAACAACCATGCCTCCAAAAAAATCTTCTACCTTCACAGCAGCCACCCCAAGAGTTTCTTCTAAGAAAGCAAAAAAGATCCCATCCACCAAAATAAAAGCATCAACAGCGAAACAAACTCCATCTGGTAAAGAGGGACAGAGAGTCAAAGCTGAGGCTAAACCTCACAAGGGAAAGAAGACTAGACACAACTCCAGAACTGCACCAGCACCACCATTGCCAAAAAAGAAGAGTTCCCACCTAGCCAGAATCAAGGAGGTTCTTCCAAAGAAGGCAGCACTAGCTAAGGGAAAAGTGGAGAAGGAAAACAGCTTTTGAAGCTAAATGATGTCCCTGAAAAAGCGAGTAGCCTACAAAATGGTGAACAAAAGTGCTGAATAGTGACCAAATAAAAGAGATTTTGGCTGACTTGTTAGGGGTGCTCCCAGGTGTGCCCCTATTAATGGCAGTGTTAGCAGTCTCTACATATGTTCTATTAAACATATTGAACTTTAACAGCTTCCAAATCCTGCTGTGATGTCCTTTTCTAAGTGGTTATGATAGCCTGTGGTGGGCATTCTCGTAAGATTTGGCTGTGTACGACTGTCTAATAAATCTGACTCTAAATTTCAGAACTTTAATCTTCTACTGAAGAATATGGAATAGACATGTCAATTACCCCACCTTTATTTTTTTTTCTTTGTTTTTGTCCTTTAGCTGAAATGCAGGAAAAAGTGTGTTTCAGGAGTAGTTGTCTTTCAGACAATGAAATTAGATTTTATTTTTTGAAGGTGCTCAGAGGACTGGAGCACTTCTCCTATGAGAGAATCGGGGTTGTTCAGCCTGGAAAAGAGAAGGCTCCAGGGGAATGTTATAGCAGCCTTGTAGTCCCTGAAGGAGGCCCACAAGAGAGCTGGAGATGGACTTTTTACAAGGGCAGGTAGTGACAGGACAAGGGGGAAAGGCTTCAAACTGACAGAGGGGACGTTTAGATTAAATATTAGGAAGAAAATATTCACTAGGAGGGCAGTGAGGCACTGGCAAAGGTTGCCCAGAGAAGCTGGGGATGTCCCATCCTTGAAAGTGTTCAAAGCCAGGTTGGATGATGCTCTGAGCAACCTGGTCTAGTGGAAGGTGTCCCTGCTCATGGCACGGGCTTGGAATGTGATGATCTTTCAAGTCCCTTCCAGCCTAAGTTATTCTATGAATATTTTTTCAAGGTACGGCTCACCTGCAGAATTCATAGGGTCCAGTAAGGGCTGGAAATGTCCAGCACCTCTGAAACACCAACACAAAGCACTGGATGCCAAGCAAACCCCCCAAGACCCCGCGTTAGAGCCGAGACATGGGCTGGAGCCATCCTGCGACTCCAGATCCCACGCGGTGGAAGCGGCGCCGTAACAATCTCGCTGTTCAGATCCAGGGAAATGATGGATTGGGGAAGCGGAGCCGGGATCGCCCTTGCACTCCTGGCCACGGAAACAGCCGAGCCCATGTCGTCAGTTTGTAGCTCCGACACTTCATTCGTCTCCCACCGCTGCCCTCTGCAGGCGCCGTGCCGGGATGCAAAAGGCAACCCCCGCGGCCCGCTCTTTCCGGAATCCCCCAGCTCGGTCAGGGGAGAGACAATATTTAAAAAGAAATAAAAAACTAAGCACGAAAACTCACAGAGGCCCCAGCGAGGATCGAACTCGCGACCCCTGGTTTACAAGACCAGTGCTCTAACCACTGAGCTATGGAGCCTTGCATGGGTTTTTTTTACTGCCGATAGCTCCTGTCCCTGTGCGGGGCAGCCTCCCTGGCGGTGCCGTGGGGTCCCTGACCTCAGCTGGGGCTGGGCCCGGGGCAGCCCCTTGGAGCCCTCTGTGGGCGCCGTACCTGCAGCACCCCAGGCCTGAGCTGGGCCTCTGGACGTCCTCCGGGAAAAAGCTGCCCTTGGCGGGGGAGGGAATCTAGCTTCCGGGCCACCTCCGCAGCGTTACCCGAAGATGACGGGGAGCCCTTCCCGTGTTGATGAAAGGGCGATCGCATCTGCCGCGGATTGAGGGTGGACGTGCCTTGGAGAGGGGAGTTTCGGTGGCACAGGGGAGAATTGCTCCGAGGAGTGACTCCCGCTTCTCCCGGGCATCTCCCACACTGAGAGGGAGGGAGCAGCCGCTGCCTGAGTCAAGGTTTTGGGAGGTAAGACTGCACACCTGGTTTTGTGCGGAGTGGGGAGACAGTCACTTTAAGCAGATGATAGCTCCGTGTTGTAATTCTCCTCCGTGTTGTAATTCCTTTTGTGAAATCACTGTTGCACAAAAAGTGGTTTAACTCTTGAAAATATAAACCACACGTCTCGTTTGACTGGGGTAAGAACCCAACAGCAAGACAGGAAGTGTGAAGCCTTAATTTTTTTTGATTTTTACTATCGAAGTTTGAAGCCATTTGACGATTTTTCTCTTTTTCTTTGCATAAAAGAACCAGTCTGTCACATACTCCATGTGACGGCTTAGGTGAAGGTGAGAAGGTGAGCTGTGCCGAGGAAGTGGAGAGACTGTGGAATTATAAATCCAGCAGCTCTGCTGTACACCAGTCACGTTCTACAAAAGCAGACATGATTTGCTGGGTGCAAGCATCAAGCTGTGTATGACCAAAAGTACAGCTCCTTGAAATGAGAATAGACAGAAAAAGCTTTATTACGCAGCTAAAGACCTTTCATCCGTCCCACACTCCACAAATCATGAACTAGGTCAATTTCCTCTTCTTTTTTTTTTTTTTTTTTTTTTTTTTTTTTTTTTTTTTCTTTGTTTTTATTTTACTTTTTCTTTTTTAACTTTTGCCTTAAAGCAGGAAGGCTGAACCATGTTAATTACTTTCCTCAGAGACTGTCCTTGAGCTTCTAAACAAATCTTCAACAACCATGCCTCCAAAAAAATCTTCTACCTTCACAGCAGCCACCCCAAGAGTTTCTTCTAAGAAAGCAAAAAAGATCCCATCCACCAAAATAAAAGCATCAACAGCGAAACAAACTCCATCTGGTAAAGAGGGACAGAGAGTCAAAGCTGAGGCTAAACCTCACAAGGGAAAGAAGACTAGACACAACTCCAGAACTGCACCAGCACCACCATTGCCAAAAAAGAAGAGTTCCCACCTAGCCAGAATCAAGGAGGTTCTTCCAAAGAAGGCAGCACTAGCTAAGGGAAAAGTGGAGAAGGAAAACAGCTTTTGAAGCTAAATGATGTCCCTGAAAAAGCGAGTAGCCTACAAAATGGTGAACAAAAGTGCTGAATAGTGACCAAATAAAAGAGATTTTGGCTGACTTGTTAGGGGTGCTCCCAGGTGTGCCCCTATTAATGGCAGTGTTAGCAGTCTCTACATATGTTCTATTAAACATATTGAACTTTAACAGCTTCCAAATCCTGCTGTGATGTCCTTTTCTAAGTGGTTATGATAGCCTGTGGTGGGCATTCTCGTAAGATTTGGCTGTGTACGACTGTCTAATAAATCTGACTCTAAATTTCAGAACTTTAATCTTCTACTGAAGAATATGGAATAGACATGTCAATTACCCCACCTTTATTTTTTTTTCTTTGTTTTTGTCCTTTAGCTGAAATGCAGGAAAAAGTGTGTTTCAGGAGTAGTTGTCTTTCAGACAATGAAATTAGATTTTATTTTTTGAAGGTGCTCAGAGGACTGGAGCACTTCTCCTATGAGAGAATCGGGGTTGTTCAGCCTGGAAAAGAGAAGGCTCCAGGGGAATGTTATAGCAGCCTTGTAGTCCCTGAAGGAGGCCCACAAGAGAGCTGGAGATGGACTTTTTACAAGGGCAGGTAGTGACAGGACAAGGGGGAAAGGCTTCAAACTGACAGAGGGGACGTTTAGATTAAATATTAGGAAGAAAATATTCACTAGGAGGGCAGTGAGGCACTGGCAAAGGTTGCCCAGAGAAGCTGGGGATGTCCCATCCTTGAAAGTGTTCAAAGCCAGGTTGGATGATGCTCTGAGCAACCTGGTCTAGTGGAAGGTGTCCCTGCTCATGGCACGGGCTTGGAATGTGATGATCTTTCAAGTCCCTTCCAGCCTAAGTTATTCTATGAATATTTTTTCAAGGTACGGCTCACCTGCAGAATTCATAGGGTCCAGTAAGGGCTGGAAATGTCCAGCACCTCTGAAACACCAACACAAAGCACTGGATGCCAAGCAAACCCCCCAAGACCCCGCGTTAGAGCCGAGACATGGGCTGGAGCCATCCTGCGACTCCAGATCCCACGCGGTGGAAGCGGCGCCGTAACAATCTCGCTGTTCAGATCCAGGGAAATGATGGATTGGGGAAGCGGAGCCGGGATCGCCCTTGCACTCCTGGCCACGGAAACAGCCGAGCCCATGTCGTCAGTTTGTAGCTCCGACACTTCATTCGTCTCCCACCGCTGCCCTCTGCAGGCGCCGTGCCGGGATGCAAAAGGCAACCCCCGCGGCCCGCTCTTTCCGGAATCCCCCAGCTCGGTCAGGGGAGAGACAATATTTAAAAAGAAATAAAAAACTAAGCACGAAAACTCACAGAGGCCCCAGCGAGGATCGAACTCGCGACCCCTGGTTTACAAGACCAGTGCTCTAACCACTGAGCTATGGAGCCTTGCATGGGTTTTTTTTACTGCCGATAGCTCCTGTCCCTGTGCGGGGCAGCCTCCCTGGCGGTGCCGTGGGGTCCCTGACCTCAGCTGGGGCTGGGCCCGGGGCAGCCCCTTGGAGCCCTCTGTGGGCGCCGTACCTGCAGCACCCCAGGCCTGAGCTGGGCCTCTGGACGTCCTCCGGGAAAAAGCTGCCCTTGGCGGGGGAGGGAATCTAGCTTCCGGGCCACCTCCGCAGCGTTACCCGAAGATGACGGGGAGCCCTTCCCGTGTTGATGAAAGGGCGATCGCATCTGCCGCGGATTGAGGGTGGACGTGCCTTGGAGAGGGGAGTTTCGGTGGCACAGGGGAGAATTGCTCCGAGGAGTGACTCCCGCTTCTCCCGGGCATCTCCCACACTGAGAGGGAGGGAGCAGCCGCTGCCTGAGTCAAGGTTTTGGGAGGTAAGACTGCACACCTGGTTTTGTGCGGAGTGGGGAGACAGTCACTTTAAGCAGATGATAGCTCCGTGTTGTAATTCTCCTCCGTGTTGTAATTCCTTTTGTGAAATCACTGTTGCACAAAAAGTGGTTTAACTCTTGAAAATATAAACCACACGTCTCGTTTGACTGGGGTAAGAACCCAACAGCAAGACAGGAAGTGTGAAGCCTTAATTTTTTTTGATTTTTACTATCGAAGTTTGAAGCCATTTGACGATTTTTCTCTTTTTCTTTGCATAAAAGAACCAGTCTGTCACATACTCCATGTGACGGCTTAGGTGAAGGTGAGAAGGTGAGCTGTGCCGAGGAAGTGGAGAGACTGTGGAATTATAAATCCAGCAGCTCTGCTGTACACCAGTCACGTTCTACAAAAGCAGACATGATTTGCTGGGTGCAAGCATCAAGCTGTGTATGACCAAAAGTACAGCTCCTTGAAATGAGAATAGACAGAAAAAGCTTTATTACGCAGCTAAAGACCTTTCATCCGTCCCACACTCCACAAATCATGAACTAGGTCAATTTCCTCTTCTTTTTTTTTTTTTTTCTTTTTTTTTTTTTTTCTTTTTTTTTTTTTTTCTTTTTTTTTTTTTTTCTTTTTTTTTTTTTTTTTTTTTTTTCCCTTGAGTTATATTTCACCTTCTCTTTAGAAATGGATATGACCTCTGTGGACAAACTATATCAGTTCTGGTGAACTCTGTGTTGTTGTTTATGTAAGGCACTAAAATTACTTTGAAATATCTGCTTTTGACCTCTAATGTGGCAGCTGATAAATTAATGAAGTTTCACATTTCTTTGGATGCTTTTTCCCCCCCTTTCCTTTGAAGATAGTGACTCCTCAGAGGGAATATAGCTCTTCCAAAGAGGGCTAAAATGTCTGTAGTGAGTGTTCTGCTAATGCCTCAGGGAACTGGAGTATAAACATAGATTGTTTTATAACCTTCAAGTAGGCAAAAGCAGAACTGTCTTACACTTCTCATGCTATAACACAAGCCTACCTTCATCAGCCTAACACAGCTGAGCAGCAGGGTAAGATGTATTCTGAGAGGAGAACAGTGTTGAAATAAGTTTTCAGTGATAACATGGCTACCTGCCACTACTGAGCTTTTAAACTTGGGTGCAGATCTGTAACTGTTGTGATTGCCCTTCTTCCAGATGCCTTTTTCTACCTGCTGAGAGCTCCCTACAAGGTAGGCTGCACTTCAAGGGCTGTGTCAGAGAGTGTTTCTTAGTCAGCCTGGGTAGGATTCAGGAGGTGTGGTGGTGGTACTATGCTATCAGTAAGCTCCTTGGCTTCTCTTTGTAATGAAAATGAGGAAATTAGACACTTCTGGGATGTAATTCATCTCACCTGAAGGTAAACCTCTACAAAAGTCACCTGAGTCCTGGTCTAGAGCTGCCTGTTCCTCATTGGCTGTGAAGAGAGTCAATGCAGCCTTCACAGGAACTTCCCCAGCCTCCTCATTATAAATGGTAATTTAGTGGAAATACCACAGCAGGTTATTTCTTCCAATTTGTAAAATCTTTTTTTTAGCTCATGTTTTTTTAGCTCATGTTTTTTCATGTTTGAAACATCCAATGTTTCAAAGTGGATAATTTCTGTGGAATATAAAGAGCAATTATTTTTCTAAGGATTGATTGGGTCAAAACTGCAGAACTACATCTAAAGAAGACTCTATGATTCTTTCTGCAGCTAGACCCACACCTATGTGAGAATTAAGCATTTAAGCAATAAAATGCATCTAGTCTGTTGTTCATGACTGTTGAAAGCCACTAGGTGGAACCTAAGGACTGCATCAAAAGATTAGGGAAATAATTTTAACAGACTTCAAATGCTGAAAAGCGTGAATTTTTACCCTGCAAGTTTTTAAGAAAGATCTGTAGGATGACTAATCTTTAAAGGTGTGCCAGACATCTAAAGATGGACATTTATATATGCTCTCTAAAGTTTCTTCTCTAGGCCCAGACCGAGCACCAAGCTAGAAAATAGAGTGGTTAGTGTAAGAATAGATCTTGCTCAGTGTGGAGCAAGGCTGTTCTTAAAAATGGATTTATTTATTCCTGATTAGCTCCCTGACTGTCCCTAACAGCCCCACTGGACAAGTCAGTGTTTCACCTTGTGTATAGCTGGTGTCAGCCCACAGGTGTCACCTGTGCTGCTGTGAGTTTTTGCCCGTCTCGTTAAGCACGGTGAGCTAATCCCAAGCATATTCCATGATCTTACTGCCATATCTTACATTCAGGGGAAACTAAAGGAATGACTCTTCAGACAGCTGGTCCAAAGAAATTCATGCAAATCCTTGGAAATTTTCTTGCACTGCTGTATTTCCTTTTCCTAACTCCTTTGCCTGGATTGCCACACAGCTCCCTGCTGTGTTTAGTTTCACTGGTGTTTCACAGGGTTTGGTTCTTTGCTGCACAAAGCAGCTTTGGGCTGCAATAGTATAAAATAAATAGCAGCCAGTGTTTCCTCTGCAGACCTGGTGTGCCTCCCAACAGGTTGTCAAGGCTTGCCCACCTTTGTCCTCCACACATCTGACTCTGTGTCCTGAGGGAAGGTTGGTGCACCTGGGATTATGTCAGCAGAGGTACAGATCAGCAAAACTGGCATGCTTGCCTTTCCTTGTTAACCTCTGGGAGAAAGGAATTGCAGCACAGCTTCAGTCTTCATGTAAAATGGGACATTCTGTGGGTTTTAATTGTTCAACAGGTTCAGCATTGTTGGTTTTCTTTCTTAAAGAAACTGTAGTAATCTAAAGGTGTCTGAGTTTAATGCAATTCATTTTAGTTGGCAAATGCTGGTGGATTACTTTGTCTTGTGCAAATACAAGGGTTTTTTTAATAAAATATTATCAGAATCAGGGAAACAGCTCCTGATGATTTTGGGTGGCTTTTGGAGTCAGTCCATGGGTTATTTTAGGCATGTAATAATCTCAACATTTGGTTGAAGCCTGCCTTGTTTTCTGAATGTGAACCTTTCCAAGTCCTGTTTGACTGAGATGTGCCTCAGGAAGTGTCATGTGGTTTTGCAGTTTTGACCCAATCAAGCCTTAGAAAAATCATTGCTTTTCACATTATACAGGAATGATCCACTTGTATTTGAAACATTGGATACAAATAATGAGTTAGAATGAGATTTTAAAAACAGAAGCAATAACTTGGTGTGGTATTTCCACTAACAATTACGATGTATGACAGAGGCTGGGGAAGTTACTGTGGAGGCTCTATCCAGGTTTTAGATTGTGCATTGCTTGCACCTCTACTTCAAAGTAGCATGAGAGATCCTGGTGTGCACCCTTCCTTTTCCCTGAAACTCTGCTTTCCATGGGAAAGAAGTTCAAACATGCAACAGATATGGTGCCCTTTCAAAAGTAGTTTGGCAGGCTCAATACTCTTTTTTTGGACAAACATCCACTACCACATAAGAAAAAAAATCTTCCCTTTTAACTACATTTTTGTGTGGCTTTGAAGAGAGAAAGGGATTGATGTTTCTGTGGAAATTCTGTGGAAGTTTGTTTTGTTCCTCAAAAAGGTGACAGAGCACACAAGGGAAATGTAAAGACAGTCAGAATCCCCTTATCTCTATTTGCTCGTAGCCCTGGTCATGTAATGGGTGTCCATTCATGGCGTTCCTGTTGTTGTGTCTGTTGCTGGTATTTGAGCATCAGTAGTTTTCTGTGGAGAGGCATCACTCTCAGGTCTTATGCCAGGGTAGTAATTTTGTCTCTGTGTCATTGTACTCTCCAGTGAACAAGTGTCTGTGTGTTATTCTCCTGTGCAGTCAGTTCAGAATATCCTGCCCCATTTCCAAGTGCCTGGGAAGAGCCATGCCCTGAGCTCAGGTGTTCAGAGAACTGCCCTCACCACCCTGAGATGGGCAGCTGGAGAAATTACTGGAAACCAGGTTTTTAATCCCCCTGGTAGGGTTGGACACCAAAAGGGAATGGGAATTTATAGCTTCCCTTCTCTGTTTTTAGGGATAAGCTGGATGGACTTGCAGGCCCTGTCTCCATACAGGCCTGTCAATGGTTCTGTGGACAAAATTTGTTGCTCAGTAGCTCTGCCCTTCTCTCCCAGGAGAACACATTCATCTTCCTGCTTACTGGGCTGGACCAACACATGCCACAGAACAAACTGAATAGAAAAAATGTGATTCTGCTCCCAACCTTATTCTAGTAATTGGTAGAAGCCCCTGCTCCCAGGGTTGCTATTGTGAAGCTTTTCTGAGCACAGTTTAGAAAGATTTTGGAGGCCAGCTTTTGAGTTATCAGCTCTTCTTTGATACTATTTCCAGTAGCTTCCCATTGAGCATGGAAAATTTCTCCAAGAGTTTTAGGCAGTATTACTCTTTCAGAGTATGCTTTGACTGACAAAGTATTGTTAGGTTTTCAAAGCAGTAACTGAGTGTTTCCAAGTCCCTTCTTTGCTTCTGAAGGACCAAATTGTCTGCATATCCTTGAACATCCTTTCTTCTAAGTAACGGACTCGCAGTTCAGCTTTGTGATTGGATTTGTGACTCTTTTGCCATTTTTCCTGGTTTTGATTGGTTTGGAAATCCTGAGGATACAGCCTTCCTGAGGGTAGTGTCTGTTTTCTTTGGCTTTCCCAAATTTAACACATGACGCAGTGCTGAATGAGAAGGGAATGGCTAAAAATGTTTTGAATCTTGAGGATTTGGATTAAGCTTTGTGTAAAGCAGTTGGTTTGAGGTTTGTCTCTGCTGAATTAGCTCACTATATAGTAGGGTATGGTTGTGTTCGAGGGTCCCAGGACGAGGGAAGAGATGAGAATCTTGAGAATGACTTTATATTGCTATACTAAAACTATACTAAAAGGAATAGAGAGAAAGGATACATCAGAAAGCTAGAAAGGACAGGAATGGAATGATAAAATCTTGTGACTGCTCAAGGCCTTGACATAGGTGGCTGTGATTGGTCATCTGTAGCCATGATATTTTATGAAAAATCCTCTGCTAGGATTTTTCCCGTCCTGAGGAGCTGAGAGCCTCAGGAAAGAAATGTAAACAATAACTATCTGCTGCTGTGGAATGCAACAGGCACAATAGGACACTTCTGTCTATCACGGAGGTCCCAATGCAGGCTCAGGCAGGTGATCCCACATCCTTCAGTGCAGGCATCCAGTCTTCACTTGTCCTGGGTTGACTATATGATGCTTTTATCCCCAATCGTCTTGTTCTGTTTAGGTTTAATAAACAGGTTTTTTCCCACTTTTTTCTCCAAGGAGGTATTTTCTCCCGAACCGGTTGTGGGAGGAAGGGGCAATTGAATCTGCTTTTGTAGAGAAGCCCCTTTGGGGGTTATCTCCCAAACTTGCCCTAAACCAGGACAAATATTGTTAGTGGCACCCAACATGGGGCTCGAGAAAGTGGAAAAAACCCTTTATTGATTTCAGGTTGGTTGTGCTTGCCGTGTAGTAGGTTAAAGTAACCAGCAGCCATGTTACTTGAATTTGTAATGTCTCTTGGGGAGGCCTTTATGTGGCTCTGGTCTCTAGACCTTTTTGAGGTTTCAATACCATTCTGGTCACTAGGATTATTGTCCCTATCATGTAGTTTTTGCGGTAAGGGGGCACAGATTGGAATAGCTATTGTGCCGACCTCGGTGATAATGATTTATAAGGCGTTTACAAAGATACTGGCGTCTGTTTACGATATGTATGGTTTATGGTTTCTTCGTCCTACCCTGCATCCCAGTTCTAGCAGTATGTTTTGGGAATTTATTAGTAATTGCACCCAGCTGATTAGAGGAGGAGCAGGGAATGAGGCTTTCCAGCCTTGCCTTGCCTTGCCTTTGAATCTGTTACATCACTTTTTGAGAATGTTCAGTTTCCCCTGAGTGTTAAAGAGACCATCTTTCTGGTATTTAATCTGGTAAGCTTCCTCTATATGGTCTGCAGCTTCTCTGGAATGAGGGCTGAGATGTCTAGAAGAGCTGAGGAGACCCCTGACCCAGAAGTAGACCCAGGTATGGAGAATCCTGAGTGATGTGGAGAATGGGAAAATATGGGCCAAACCCTGAAGGAACTTTCTGACCCTGTAGCCTGGGATTTTCCATGTGAACAAATTCAGAACCCAGCTGAGGTAGGGAAATACCTAAAAGAGAAGTGCCACGATGACTCTAAAGAGAAAAGACTCATTGCAATAAGCTGGGCCCTGGCCTATGCTTATCGCACACTGCTAGATACTGCAGGGCAGCAGACAGAGGAAGGGGAGCAGGGAGATAAATCAGCAGCTACCCCAGCTACTCAGGCTGTAGCTAAAACACAGTAAGCCTAAGCCACTGGCAGTTGCAGCAGGAAAGAAGCACACAAGGAAAACTAATCGGCCAGTGACCGACAATGATGATGCAGGGGAAGGACCCTCAACAGCAATTACTGATAAAAAAGCCACAGTTAAAGCAACTGAGACAACAGCAGAAGACACTATTGAGTCCTATTCCCTGAAGGACCTGCGTGGCCTAAGGAAGGATTACACCTGACGATCTGATGAATCCATAATTAGTTGGTTAGTCCGTCTCTGGGATGCTGCAGGTGAGGCTACAGTTTTGGACGGTAGTGAAGCAAGGCATTTGGGATCCCTGTCACATGATCCTGTCATTGACCAAGGCATGATGAGGGGGGCTAACCCTCACAGCCTCTGGGCACGGGTCCTGGGAAGCATAGCACAAAGACACCTGTGTGCTGATGATCTCTATATGCAGCAAACCCAGTGGAAAACCATAGAACAAGGGATTCAATGCTTGAGGGAAATGGCAGTGGCAGAGATTGTCTTCTCAGATGACATAAACACTGTAAATCCAGACTTGGTACCATGTACATCCGTGATGTGGTGAAAACTTGTACGACTTGGGCCACACGAATATGCTTCTGCTTTAGCTATAATGAAGCAGGACGACAGTGAGGAGACTGTGCTAGACATGGCAAAGAAGCTCCGAGCATATGCAGATGCTGCACATGGCCCAACACATGCCAGAATCGCTGTGGTGGAAACACGTCTGCAGAGATTAGAGGACAAGATAGAGGAGAATCATAAGAAGCTCAGAGAGGAGATTAAAGAAGACCTTCTCCAAATCTCAGCAGTACAGATCAGAGGTTCTGGTACCCAACACAGATGTTCCCCAGGTGGAGAGAGAAGGTACACCCCACGAGCTGAGCTGTGGTTCTTCCTGCGCGATTGTGGAGAAAACATGAGGAGACGGGACGGGAAGCCAACTGCTGCTCTGGCCCAACGGGTTTGTGAACTGAGGACTCAGAGAGGAAGTTCCAAAAGGGAAGCAGCTCCAGTGGCCCGTAACCAAACTGCCACATATGATGATGATGCCAATATTTTCGATCCCCTTGAAGGAACCTCCAAGACATATGCCCAGGGAAAGAAGGATAACCAGGCTTAGAGGGGCCCTGCCTCTAGCCAGGTAGAGGCTAGGGAAAAGCGTGTTTTCTGGACGGTGTGGATTCGTTGGCCTGGCACATCGGAACCACAAGAGTATAAAGCTTTGGTCGACACTGGTGCACAGTGTACCATAATTCCATCAAGACACATGGGGAACCAAACTGCCACATATGATGATGATGCCAATATTTTCGATCCCCTTGAAGGAACCTCCAAGACATATGCCCAGGGAAAGAAGGATAACCAGGCTTAGAGGGGCCCTGCCTCTAGCCAGGTAGAGGCTAGGGTAAACCATGTTTTTTGGACATTATGGATTTGTTGGCCTGGCACATCTGAACCACAAGAATATAAAGCTTTAGTTGATACTGGTGCACAGTGCACATTAATCCCATCAAGACATGTGGGGGCAGAATCTGTTTCTATTGCTGGTGTGACAGGGGGATCACAGGATTTTATTTTGGTGGAAGCTGAGTTGAGCCTGACTGGAAATGAGTGGAAGAAACATCCTATTGTGACTGGCCCAGAGGCCCCATGTATTTTGGGCATAGATTATCTCCAAAGTGGGTATTTCAAAGACCCAAAGGGACTCAAATGGGCATTCGGAATAGCTGCTGTAGAGACAGAGGGTGTCAAGCAATTGAATGCCTTGCCTGGACTATCAGAAAAACCATCTGCAGGAGGACTCCTGAGGGTGGAAGAGCAACAAGTGCCAATTGCCACCTCGACAGTGCACCGCCAACAATACAGAACTAATCGAGATGCCGTGATCCCCATCCACAAAATGATCCGTGAGCTGGAGAGCCAAGGGGTGGTTAGCAAGACCCACTCACCTTTCAACAGCCCCATCTGGCCTGTGCGTAAATCTGAAGGAGAATGGAGATTGACTGTGGACTATCGTGCCTTGAATGAAGTGACTCCACCACTGAGCGCTGCTGTGCCAGACATATTAGAGCTCCAGTATGAGCTTGATGTGGCAGAAGGTGCCTGGGGAGACTCGAGGCCGACCACTAGGATTTTGGAGTCAAAGATACAGAGGGTATGAAGCCAAACTGTACTCCAACAGAGAAGGAAATTTTAGCAGCCTATGAAGGAGTCCAAGCTGCTTCAGAGGTAATAGGCACTAAAGCACAACTCCTCCTGGCACCCTGATTACCAGTACTGGGGTGGATGTTCAAAGCAAAGTCCCCTCTACCCACCATGCCACCAGTGCTACATGGAGTAAGTGGATCACCTTCAGGTGTCATTTCTTTAAAAGGATCAAAGTCAAGCCACCAGGTACTTTTGGCAACATTCCAGGGCCTCCGAGCCCCCCAAGGGTTGTCTCGGTAGTTCTGGACATCTGGAGTGATGTACTGAGTTCCCACAACAGCTGGGCATGTGGGGACAAGTCTGGGCATGTCCTGAGCTCCAGTGCTTGTGGCTGGAGCTTGCTGTTGATGCAAGGGTCATTCCTCAGGCCTTCCTGAGCTGGACAAACCTTTAGCGCAAGGTGAAGGAAGGAGTGGGTCCTGATGGAGAGTTTTTAATCCAGAGTTTTTATTTTGGGCCACATGGCCTCTGAATCCTGCAACAGCTCCAACAAAACTCCAGACTGCATGGTGTGCTTACCCTTTTACCTGGAGAGAGGAGGAGGGAACACAGGGACCACCAACCAGGTATGGGGGGAGGGGGGAGGTCTCAGGTGAGAGGGACACCTGGATGGGCCAATGGCCCCCCAGGGGGTGGAGAGCATATTTTAAACCTGCCTTCTGGAATTTCTGGGTTGACAGACAGTGCCCAGCAGGGGTCAAGGGTGGGGAAAGGAGAGGTTGTGATTGGCACACCACCTGGGGAAGGAAACTTCAGGGGAGGGACTGGGGAAACTGAGGCACACCACAACGCAACAGGTTTGCTTGTTCCAGCCTGATTTAGCTAGTGCAGATGTCACTGCTATATGCATAAACTAAATACAGTCTAGTAGGGGTTTGTAATTAGTTTGTTTATAGGAGCACTTACAGGAACAGTTTGGTTCAGCTAGGGCTGATCAATCAAACTTCAGCTGAAGAAACCCCAGAGAGACTCTTTCTTTCCACCTGACCTGCTGGGACACAGATTAGAAAATATTGATAACACCAGCAGCTATTTATTGCTGCTGTGTGTGTTTAATGTCCTTCGTGCCTGCTTGGGTGAAACAGGGAGAGATTGCTTTTTTTCAGCTTAGTTGTAATGCTGCTTCTTTTACAAATGCACCTTTGCCAAGAGAAAAAAAAACAAAAACAACTGAAAGCCTAATAAAATGGAAGATTATGTAGATGAAAATGTCTAAGCCCTTGGGCCCTGACCACAGCATTGAATTGCTGAATTGGCAGAGCCTGAAAACCTTTGTCTCATAGTTCTGACCTAGGGTTATTCCTTTAAATGCCTTCTCCGAGGTCATTTTCCCATTTCCCATTTTAGCATCCCTCTAGTGTTGCAACTGAAGGAAGCTTAAAGCCTGTCTGCTCTTGAAGTGTTGCTTGCTAAAGGAACAGAAGTGAGATCAATACTCATCCTGAGGATCAGCACCAGCCAGGCTGGAATGATGTATAGATGTTGTTTCTGGTGCATGGTACCCAAATGATGTTGTTTCTGGTGCCTCACAGGTGGGAGCAGTGTTTTCAGGAGTGTATGTTCCACATGCACCTCTTCAGTTTTATTTTGCTGATGGGCAGTGCCAGGTGCAAGGAGTCCTGGGTTCCTGGTTTCACTCCTCACCAGTGGAAGGCAACAACACATTGTCCTTGAGGAAGCTTCTTCTTAAGTGCTCCTTATGCTTGGATGTAGCTGTCATAGTTTGGATGATCACTTGGTGTGACAGTGGCTGCCTTGCAGGTCCCTGTGGGTGTACCCTACATTCTGGGTGCCCATGACAGGCACAGGTGAAGGTACTTTGTCCTCTTGGCACCATGACAGGTTGAGCTTCACAAAGCTCTTCTGCCTGATCAGGAGTTGAGCTGGTCCCTGTGGTTAGAGACAGAGTTAGTGGGAGATCCAGCTGATGTACTTTGTGGAGGATGAGCAATTTACATAAGTTGCATAGCAGGTCAGAGGAGAAGTAAAGGACATGGAGTTTCTTACTTCTAGGGGCAAGCTTGTACCCATGGTACATGCTGTAAAGCCAGATCCTGCCTTATACCACACTGATCTATGCTGGATGACAGCCTGAGCCTATAACAATCTAAACCAATGATTTTAAATGACAATTTGAGCCATGTAATTCAGAACTGGACATTGTTTTGAGGTGCTTACATTTCAAAGTGCTTATGCTTAACATCCTTTTTGTCTGTCATAGCTGCTGCTGGATGGAAAAATCATTTGGTTTGTGGGATGCTATTTAATGAAAAGAATTCCTTATGTCTGAATTTATAAGCTGTGATCAGTGCCGGTAAAAAAAGCTGTAGGTGATCCCATCAACAAAATCTTCATCAAGTGCTCCCTTCTGGGTTTCATTTTCACCTCAGAAGCAGGGACAAGAAAGTGAGACCTTTTCAGGGCTCTAATCTGCAATTGTCCAATGAAATTATGAGATTTGAATTGCACACTGAGGTTGAAATTGTCCTTGTGCAGGAAAAGGCCATAATCTGAAACTGCCATATTTGGCATATATAAAACTGCACATTTGATAATTTGTCCAAAAACAAATATGGGAGATGTCTTTGTCAGCCAGAATGTCCCACCTTGCAGATTTAGAGCAGGATGAAGTGATTTGCCAAGCCCCACACTACCCCATCCATCCAGAGGCCAAGTCAGTCTTTCCTGTGTGCAATCCCACCTGCCTTTCTGTGCCAGGGCTAGGCAGCTGATGATGTACAGCATCACTGGTCCACTGGCTCACATACAGATTAAAACCCAGCATTATGCAGGCTGCCATCTGTCTCTGGAACAAAGACCATGGCACAATGCATGAAGACTTCATTTACCTTTTACTATTTATCTTTGTTATCTGTCTTTCATCAGTAGTTCTGCTGGATAATAGCAGTAGGAAAATATTATGTAAGTGTACCAGGAGACTTAATCTCAGAATTAACAGTTACACTACCTAATAGAGAACGTCCTTGTGGTAATACAGGCTGTTTATCAATGCATCTGTAGACCAGAATTTCTTTGAAGAAAGTGCCCGGCGAAGGTGTTTTTCATGAGTTTGTAGAGAGAGGAAGTATATTAGGTTGAGAGTGAACCTGGAGCTGTGCAGAGGGTTTTTTGACAGACATCACATGCAGGGTGAGATATTGACAGGTGGAGCACAGGGACTTAATGAAAAATGTGTGGACAGGTCATGTGAGAAGATGACAAATATGTGTTGGGGAAATTATAGAATGTGTCTCAAGCACTGCCCATCTTTGTGCAACTGCCCATGTAACACTGAAGAAAGCTCCAGCATCTATTGAACTAATTTACAAACAACCTGCATGAAAGCTGTGAATTTACACTGTATGACAGCTTGAAAGAATGGAATCACATGCTCATGTATAAGGTCATAGCAAGTCACTTCTCACCCCCTTAAGCCTGTCAGCTGAGTGCATCAATGATTCAAGAAGAAGCGTGGAAAAGTCTTCTGGGAACAGTGATATTCAAATCGGTATGGCTCCTGCAGTTCTTGTGTCTGGTGCTGCATCTGCCAGCTCAAGTAATGCAGTGAATCTGAGCTGTAGGAAGTGGCAGGGAGCTCATGCTCTCCCCATTCTTTGGATGAGGTAGCTTGTAACTTGTTTTGAGCAGGAGGGGTTCCCAACTAGTTCCTTATTTATTTGGCTTATGTGCAGCAGGGAGGGTAATTAATTGTTCCTGTTACATCCCTATGCATTTGTCTTGCATTCAGCAGCAAGCCTGACATCCCAAAACCTCAAAGTTGTTACTCTCCCAGCTTTCTGAGAGAGATATAAATCAAGGTATTTAAGGCAGGAATGCATGTCATCTTTTTAGTTTTGGTATGCCACAACCACCTGGTTTTAAAGGTTTAAATGCTAACTAGCATTTGCAGGCTTTGGGTTTGTTCCTCCTTTTATTAAAGAGACGCTTACTGGCTGACTTCTCATCTTCTGGCATGTTATGTAGATGGGGTCTTCCAGCCTGAAATACCTTTTTGCAGCCTCTTTTCTCTTTGGTCGTACTCTACTATCAGATTCCCTGCTCTGCTTTTGCAGCACAATTTCAATTTATTATGCATATTCAAATATGTAGGAGCCAGTTTTCACTGGCTTTTTTAGGTGTGCTGTCAAGTGTAGTGTATGGCCATTTAAGCAGGAATAGCTACATAAGGAATCTTGCATAGTGGAAAAGGATGTTCCCTGTATGCCTAAATATATCACAATCAAATAACTGAACCATAAAAGAAATGTGTGAAAACAAACACCCAGGAGTTGGTGGAGCAGGAGCTGAAGATTACCTGTAAGAAGTTTATTTGTTCATCTGAGCATGTATGACAAATACAGTTCTCAGTGTAATTCTCAGCTGTGCAGTGACATGTTTTCCCACCTTATTTCCTATTGCTGTTGAGCAATAGGAAATATGGGGCTTGTGTGGCTGCACAGCCGCCTCTTCCATGAGCTGCAGGGTTCAAAGGAAATGTTATGGGCTGTGAAGCTCAGCCCAGAGAGGAGGCACACACCATTTGGCAGGAAGAGTCAGACACGGGCTGCAAGGTTAGTGTGAGAAGTAGGTAAAACAGTCTCATGTATCTTTTAAAGGCAGATGAATTTAATTTGGGATGACAATGCCACAATTACTTCCAGAGTTTTACTCCCACCTCTGTTGCGGTGGGATGTCATGGTTTGCCTCAGTTCCCTTGCTTTCTCCCTGAAATTTCCTTTCCCAGGTGAACTGTCAATCAGCCTTCCTTTCCCCACCCTTGACCCCTGCTGGGCACTGTCTATCAACCCAGAAATTCCAAGGGGAGCGTCGAGTGATTGGCAGGTTCAAAGGATGCTCTCCACCCCCTGGGGGGCCATTGGCCCACCCAGGTGTCCTTCTCACCTGAGACCCCCTGCCCCATACCTGGTTGGTGCTCCCTGTGTTCCCTCCCCTGCCCCTCTCTCCAGGTAAAAGGACAAGCAGACCACGCAGTTGGGTTCTGGTGGAGAGTTCTATTGGAGAGTGCTGTTGGAGCTGTTGCAGGATTCAGAGGCCATGTGACCCAAAATAAAAACTCTGGATTAAATCTCTCCCTCAGGACCCACTCCTTTCTTCACCTCACCTCAAAGGTTTGTCCAGCTCAGGAAGACCTGATGTGACCCCACATCAACAGCAAGCTCCAGCCCGCAAGCTCTGGAGCTCGGGGCATGCCCAGACTTGTCCCCACGTGCCCAGCTGTGACCACAGGTACTGAATAGCGTCTCTGGGGAGGAAGGGCCACAGGTGCCCCTATTTGGTCAGCAGCCAAGGCCAGACAGACCCAGGCAGTCCCGTCTGTAATATTGGTAAACTCCAATACACCTCTACTTCTTCAGTCTTACTGTCATTCATAAACCAATACAGCTTGATATAGATCGCAGTTTCTGGTGTGAATGGGAAGGAGTGACAGGAGTGTGAAGTGGGAAAGTTGATTTTTGGCAGCAGTTGGTGGTTATGTTGTATTAAAGTAGCTGTAGAACAAGGGCTTATGGCTCTGGGCACTCACAGGTTTTAGTTCTAGCCATGCAATTATATGTAGGTTTCTTTCCAGATCTAACACAAATTTCATTAAACTGAGTATCTTGAGTTTTCTCTGCTGGGTTTGGAAATATGTATGCCTTATGTACAGCATACCTCAAGTTATTTTAAGCTCTCTCAAACCCTTCATATATTTTTGTTTGGACATCAAAGAGGACAAATTCCTGCCTAGATAGGATTTGACATGCGGTAACCCTGTCTTGGCAGGGTGGTTGGACTAGATGATCTCCAGAGGTCCCTTCCAACACCAACAATTCTGTGATTTACATCACCCACTATGGTGTTGTGATCATCTCCCTGTTGCCCTTTAACAGATCACAAAGCACACCTGGAAATGGGAGATCTTGAACTCTACTGTGGGCACTAATTTTCTGCTTTCTGTACTACAGCAGCTCAGCGTCTCCTCCAGCCTTTTCCTTTCTTCCTCCACCTGTGTGTGCTTTAGGCAGTAGATCTCTCCCTTTACTCCAGAGTAGACAAAATATTTCAGTGAGAATTGTCTCATGTGGGATGTTTGCTATTGGGTGCTCTGGTACGGATACGTGTGTAAGTGAAACAATTGACAGAGGGTAGATGGGGTCATGTATTTGTGTGATTCTATTCACAGTCACTCTCCACTCAGCTCTACTGCTCTGAAGTAGGAAGTGTGGGTTTTTCCCATTCTGTGGGTGTCCTCTGTCTTGCTTGGTGTCAAAGGCAAGCTGTCTTCCTGAGCTTGTGTAAATGTTAGGGGTTTGGGAGCTGCTTCCTTAGGCTGATGCTGGTGCAGATGGAAAGCAAAGGAAGGGAGGACAGGGTGAGCAAAGAGAAGGCAGGCCCAGTATGTGCTGTTCTTCCACTGGTCTGTTGGATGGAGATGAGCTGTGAAGCAATATGCCTCAGTTTCCCTGTCTGTGCAGGCAGTGTAACTGCAAGTCTTTGAGGAGCATAGAGAGAATTAATGTTTCCTTTGCTTAGATGGAAAACACTATGAACACAAAATGTTTGCTGTTGAGAAACTGATTCTATTTCATGATGTTTGACAACTGTTGATCACAGAATCATTTAATTGGAAAAGGCCTCTAAGATCATCAAGTCCAACCTTTGATCAGTCACTACCTTGTCAACTAGATCACAGCACAAAGTGCCATGTCCAGCTGTTTCTTGAATACAGGGATGGCAACTCCATCACCACCCTGGGCAATGCATTCAAATGCTTAAAAACTCTTTCAGTGAAGTTCTTCCTGAGATGATGTTCTGCTCCTTTGCTGCCCCACTCATTATGGGGGTGAGAAGGCATCAGCAAGGGGTTCTATTTTCTTCCTATGATCCCTGATTCCCTTGCTGTTGACTAAAAAATCATTAAGGTTGCTCAGGAGACTGTGGATTTGTTTCTGAAAGCTTTACAGAGATCTGTGGACAAATTGTCTGAGCCCGGGGCATTTCCAGATTGCATATCCTTAATTGTATTAAATACTTCAGAGCCATCTGACAGTATGTGTCACAGTTCCACCATCTGGTCTGGAAATTTAAGCAAGCTTTGCTTCATGGAAAACTCAGACACTCACATTTGAGTGTCAATAGATGGCCCCTGGGCTGCTCTTTGAAGTAGAACATGCTACTATAGTGTCACTGCTGATAGTGTAACAAGGTTTTAGGGGCTCATTAGTTCTGATTAATTAGGCTAAAATACAATTTTCTTGCCCTTCTTGTCTTCACAAAATTACTAGTTACCCTCCAATCCAAACCATAAAAATTTGCATTACTTTAGTTTTTTTCATTTGTTGTTATAAGTTTCAAAACAAATTCTTGTTGTATTTTGCTGATTTACTTGATTACACAGCACTTGGAAGACTGATGCATTTGTAACACCCACATGAGGTAGGATGTATGGCTACCTTCACAGCAGCAATGGGAGGACCCATGGAAATAAAGTCATGGAGGAGAAGGTGCCTTTCACTGAGGATTACACCAGCTGCATGAAAAACCCTTTATTGCTGATTTCACACCTATTAGCTCCCGTGTGCTCACTCTCTTCCCCTGAGGCAGAGGAAACCCTGTAAATAACTTGCTAAGAGATTCCTGAGGTGAGATGGGGGTCCCAGGCCAAGTGTGCAGACATGGTATGTGGTGGGCTCAGGAGCGCTCCTCTTTCAACGGGGATCTTATTAATGCCCTCTCATCATTTGGTCAGTGTGCCCTGTGCTGGCCAGTTCAGGGAGGTTGAGGATGCTGCCTTTCCATATCTGAAAACTCAGGAACAGGTTTTCATTCTCTTTTGTAGCTGGCAAGGAGAGACAGGGTGGCCACTACTGAAGGGCAAGAAAGGTGGTTAGAGAAATGCTTTCATTTGCATGCTGTAGCCACTGCAGACTCAGTTTTTGAGATAATTTTGGCCAATAAGCAAAGACTTCATGTTTAAAATTATTTGAAGACCAGGGATCTATTTGTGTGCTTGAATTAGTCAATAATTAGGCCCGAGAATACATAATATTTCCCAGAAATGCTATAGATCATAGAAGGCTCTGCAAACCTGCAACACCATAGTCTAATTAACAAATCCCTCTTCAGTAAACAATCTCCCTAACACATCCCACATGTGCCAAACAACAGATGGAGCAAGTAGAGCAAAGAATTGTTTTTCTTCTTCTCTGAGCTTTCTCACTGCCTTCCCCAGGAAAAATCCTGGGGAAGTTGTGCCTGCTGCTCGCTGTGAAGAGAGCTATGGCCACAAACCTGTATCTCCATATAATCACTTTTGAATTTACAGGAGAAGCTGATTTGGTTCGAAATAAAATCCTGAACATTCGATTGACTTGAACCTCAGTTGTATCTGGAGACATATCTGGAGGCCATGCCATTCCTTCCAATTCCAGATATGAAGTGAGTGAGTTCAGATGAGAAATTAAATCTGCTCAGCTAGAAGTTGTGCCCTGCCATCAGATATAAGCAGTCAGCAGTAGCAGTGGCAGATAAGAATGCTTTTCTCCTCTCTGGGTTTGCCGAAGGTTTTCACCTGCAAGGCTGAACATCTTATAGCTTGTGTGGATCATGAGAGACTTCCCAGCTTCCTGCTTCAGCTTCTGTGTGTTCACCATGCCGTGGGATAAATGATGAATTACTTTTTTAATTCCCTTTTGCTCCCCTTGCCCTCCCTCTTCCCAGCTCTCCCCATTGAGAGCATGTATTTTTATGAAGAGCAGTTTCTTTGACAGCCAATGTTATCCATCAGACACAGTCTGCTATCAGAGCACTTTTCTTGAGTAAGATTTATTATTTGTGTGACACAGCAGAGTTCTTTGCTTGTTACCTCTTTAACCCTCTTCTGATTAGGAAAAGCCTGAAGCCTTATTGCTCCATGTGGGATGATCCCAAGATCAAAACTCAAATTTTTATTATTTCTATGTACTAAGAGAGGCTGATTGCTCCTGGTTTCCAGAGGGTAATTCCAAAGCAATGCTGTGGAAGTGAAATATCATTAGTCAGTACTAGATCTGGGATAAACATGAACAGAAGCTGAGACATTTCCCCCTTCCTCTTAGGTGACAGAGCAAGCAATGCTGACCTGCAGCAGGGTGCAATTTTAGGGTTGTTGGTGTCTGGGTAGAAGACACTGTTTGGTGAGGAGATAGTTCTGCCCAGCTTTATTCCTGGCTCTCTTAAAATCTGCTGTTATTTTCTGCTGTGCTTCCAAAGGTGCAGCTTCAGGAAGAGAGTACAACAGTGGCTTGAGGCATCTCTGCTTCTGTTCCTTAGCTTCTGAGCTGCTCAGGGGCAAGTTTAAATTAGAGCAGACCCCATGGGTGCTCCTGCAGATGCTGTACCCAGCTGCTCCTGTTTCTGGAGCACAGAATGCCTCAGTCATACCCCCATCCCTGATTTTGCTCCTGTGCCAAGGACAGAGATGGTGGCACTGTACAAATACAGGCTTTGTGATGCTCCAGAGCAGCTGCTGTATTGCAGGAACAGTGTCTGAAGGCCAGAAATGCATCTCTGTTCTCTGAAACATTTACATTATTTCTTCACAGTGTTGCAATGGTTGGAGTCTGAGCTTTGGTGTTACAGAACCCAAATTTTAATATGTTGGGGGCAAATTTAGCTTGTGTCCCATAGAGGCAGAAATCAGGGTGGAGGCATTCCAGCTACACATGCATTCTTGTGAGTTTGTCTAGCCCAGCATGTAACTAAGACCTTGCTGTGTGTCCCATTGCAGCAATGCCAGTGGTGGGAAGCTGGAGATAGAAGCTATGGATACATTGTTCAGCTTCCCACCCATTCCTTAAGTGGATGATCTGGAGAGCAAAATAGATTCTTCAAAGGTTTTCAGGAAAGTCAGCTGAATATTATGTTTATATGGACCAATTCCTTAAAAAAAGATAGCATTTTGGTTGGCTAAGAAAACTTGGCATTCAAAAATTTTACAAGGTATTTAGACAAAAATTAGGAATTGTTTAAAAAAAAATCTGAATTGCAGAGAAAGACAAAAAGAGACCATTTTTTTAAATGAAAGAATGGCACATGAACCATTTCTACCAGGTCATAAAATGGCTTCATTATTTGGGTGAATTATTTATAACTAACTGGGCTTTCCTTCACTCAAGCCCCTGTAGTTCTGTGTTATAATTTTCCATTGCAGAGGCATAATGGGGTTTTGAATTTAATATTCATGTGGTGTAATGTGAGCCTCTGAGTGAAACATCCTCTCTGAACATGAAGCATCAGCAGTACCCTGGTTCAGCAGAACACTGAACCCCTCTCATTTCATAAGTCTGGTTGTCTACTGTGTGTCACAGGCAAAAGGGAGAGAAAACTGATCTCTTGTAATCCCTGATGACAGATGAGGGGTGTCATCATGTATTGGTTTGAAAAGACAGGTGTCTAAGAAAAGGCAGGAGCCTCCCTTGAAATGGAAAATGTAAACCCCCTCCTACAGGAGTCAGGGCGCCCCTGACAAAGGAGAGGAATGATGAGGAGGACTCCATCTTATCAGAAGGCTAATTAATTACTTTATTATACTATATTATTCTATATTATATTACACTATATTATATTACATATAAACTGAATCTACCAAGCACTCAACTCTGTACCCAACTGCACAACCTCTCGTGACTGTCAGCCGACAGTCGTGACACACACATTCTTGGCCCTGATAGGCCAAGGAAACAAAACACCATCACATTGGGTAAACAATCTCCATATTGCATTCTACTTTTGCACAAACACAGGCACAGCAAATTGGGTAAGAATTGTTTTTCCTTTCTCTGAGGTTCAGATTTTCTCTGTGAAGGGAAATGTGGCTACATCTCACCCCTCTTCCTATAATAAAAAGAAAAGAAGACTGTGTTTGCAATTCTTCTGTTGGGTCCTTGCAGCAGAGAGAATAAACACATCTCAAAAGGTTTATCAGTTGCCAATCAAAACCTCAATCAAGTGCTGATGTACAGTGATCAAGGAGATTCTTCACCTGTAGAACATCAATTCCTATTATATCACTAAAACAAGGCTTACAATATCAGAAAACAAAAAACATTAAAATAATGTTTATTGTTTCAAGTCTAAACAGCTGAGTTTCAGGAGAAGGTCCATTGACTGGAGATGTTGCTCTTTGACATCCCTGAAGGTCCTTCTCTGGTTCTGAAACAGACCTGCAGAATCCTGAAACAGAGGAAAATCACTAATAACTCTTAGAAATCCAAAGGTATTGCAAAATCTCTGGAAAACCATGGCCACAGCCTATAATTCAACCACTTGGGCCAAGGCTGGGTCATGGCTTTCCAGTACTCTGAGTTGGTAACTCTTTCCACCATTTTTTCTTTTTTCAAAAAGACCACCAGCAACAGAGGGTTTTTGGACCCTGCGCTGGGCAGGGGGGAGTCCTTGGCCTTTGTAGGTGGGCCAAGGAAACCAGACCCAGCCCATGGAGCAGTGGCCCAGGCCCACCACCGGGTGGTGGGGCTCAAAGCCCTCAAACACGGCGGTGGGTGGGACAGGGGCCTGGGCCCCGGTGGGAGGGCCAAGAACCCCAGACTCGGGCTGTGGGGCAGGCTCTTTGTTCTCACAGCCCGCCCCCGCCGCGCTGCCAGTGTCTGGGCTACAAGAGTGGCCAAACGTTTCCCCCCCCTCCCCCCAGAACTAGCAGCCCGTGTTGGGGGCTGGGAAGGAGAATTTTTTCAGGAATGTGAATCTCCATGACGGATATGGGGTCCCCACTCGCCCAGGACAAACAAGTACTGTCCGCTCCCTGCTGCGCCTTTCTTCTCCGTGATACAAATGACAGTGTTCCTGCTCTCTGCTTGCCGGGACTGTTATGAATAGAAAATTGTATTTTTTTTTAAGTTTCAGAGTTAAAAAATTCAAGCCAGACTGAGTCAGACTCCTTTGGTTTCGCTGCCGAAGAAAATCCCTTTATCACCCGTTAATGGCAGGGGATTAACTGATTGTTTCCCTGATGCTGGCCGTATGCCAAGAAGATACCAAGGGAAACCCTCCAGGGTAAAGAGAATGGGCAGTGACACCAGAGACAACATGCAAATAAGAAATGCAGTGCACCCTGGGTTTTTACAGTTTTACAGTTTTTACAAGAAAAAAACCCCTAAAATCACGAGCCAACAAGTGACTTAAGTGACGTCTAAGAATGGGAGCATAGTCCAGTACCTGCTTGGACCTTTTTATTTTCTCACCCTAACCTGAAAAGAAACTGATTAAAGAGACCCCCCGGGTTTCTAAACAAACAAAACAAGGACTCAACGACTCTCCCGTGAGGACAGAGTCCCCAGCTCTGTCCGCAGACCAGCGGACAAAACTGCATCGTCCTCCTTCTTTGTGCCATGCCTGGGAGCAACGGCGGCGAAGGCGCAACCTGTCGATTTCTCCCCACCTGAGCTGATTCTTCTTAATAAAGGCATTAAAAAGGAGAAAGATCTCCTGCCCATTTATTTCAGGGACCACCCCCATTCCCTCCGTGCTTGGGGCCAGAGGCAGCACCTCTGGAAATCTCCTCCCCCATGCCGCTGGCACGTGCGGGGGGAGTCAGGCATCCCAAGCCCCAGAGAGAACCCGCCCCTTGACCAAATGAAAGTCGGCCCGTGAAAAATGCTGTGTCCCAGAAAAACACTGAGTTTTAAATTGTTCAGCTGGGGGTGCCTGCAATCAGCTGTCAAGCCGCGCCTCCCCTGGGGGACAGACCAGCGTCGTCTCTCGCTGTCCCAGGTTCTGCCCCAGGGGCAGACAGCTTGGGACGGTCTGGCGAATTCGGGGGTGCCGCTGGCCCGGTCGCAGGCTCTGACGCAGACGCTGATATGGAGGACGGAGCCCCTGAAGGCGGCAGGGGGGGCAGAGGTGTGCGGGGAAGCGCTGCTGCGGTCTCTCTTTGTTCCAGACGGGGCGGCACTGGTGCGGGTTCAGCCACTGCAGGAGGGGTTGGCAGGCTGATTCGCAGGCAACAAATCAGACCTCGGAGTGGCTGGTGCTGCTTTCGCAAGCGCTGCATCAGCCGCCCCGGCTTCCTCTGGATGCGGGAGGGGGGGGTGGGTAGCACAGGTGCAGTCTGCATCGCCGCTGAGCTGTTGCTTAGCAACAGGCCTGAATCCGTGGAGAGCGGTTCTGGATTCGGTGGGAGAGGCGGGGCGGCGGGTGGGCTGGTTGCAGTCTGTGCCGCTGCTGGAGCGTTGCCTAGCAACTCAGAAGCAGGCTCTCGTTGCTCACAGCTGCTGTCAGTTGCGTTGCCAGTGGTGCTGCGGGCAGCCCCGCCGCCGCCGGAGTGGCAGGCGGCTCTCTCAGCCTTGGGGGGGGTCAAAGCCCTCAAACACGGCGGTGGGTGGGAGGAAGAGGCAGAATCGGTGGCTCCTTTTGCACATACAGCAGAAAAAGAAGCAGAAAAAAAGCAGCGCTGCCAGCACCTCGGGCAAAGACGCCCTCCCCCGCGGAGCGGTGGGGGGAGGAAGCCAGTAGGGACCCTCTCAGGGCGACGCAGTCCCCGCCCGGCAGTGGTGGGACAGCTGAATGCTTCATTATACTATCTTATTCTATATTATATTATACTACATTACATTATATCTACATTGAATCTGCCAAGCACTCAACTCTGCACCCAACTGCACAACCTCTCGTGACTGTCAGCCGACGGTCGTGACACACACACATTGTTGGCCCTGATATGCCAAGGAAACAAAACACCATCACTTTGGGTAAACAATCTCCATATTGCATTCTACTTTGTTTTTTCCTTTCTCTGAGGTTCAGATTTTCTCTGTGAAATGTGGCTACACCCTCTCTCTGAAATTATTATAATTTTGAAATTAAGGGGCTCTCAGGCAAAGATATGGGAATAGGAATAACAGTTCTTTACCAGGAAAAATTAAAAATACAAATGCAATAGTACAAAAACCAATCCCTACTGACAGAGTCAGAATACAACCTGATACCCTGGTGGTTAAGGTGTTGGTAGCACTCTGATGAAATGGTGGCTGCAGTCCTCCTGCAGTGATATGGTTTTGTTGAAGCAGTGATCCTGTAGAAGGTGTAGTTTTCCTCTGAAGGTCCAGTGGTGATGCAGATGGGACTGGTCTTCCTCTGGGAATCCAGTGGAAAAGGCTGTCTCTGGTGTTCCACATGTCAGATTATATCCAGGTAGGAATGCTTGGCTCCTCCCTCTGGGCAGACCATCTCCCAGCAGGTGATGTAATTTTTATCAGTCATGCAGTGACACTCAATGGCCCATTAACTAAAGATATTTCCTGGAGGGAGGATTGGTTTGTGGAAGAGATAAAGAAAACTGCCCAATTAACAGAAGATAACTGCCTCAGCTCTAACAGATGGCAAATAGAATACACACCTGCAGCTACATCTTGCAAGTCACATGAAAAGCCTCCTCAAGATTTTTCTACTTTTCCTGGTGGATTGCAGGAGAAGCCAGCAAGATGAGCTGGTGCTCCAGACAACTTTTATTTTAGTAGCCTCAAGGCCTCAGGGAGGTGTGTATTGTCCATACCAAACATGATTTCCTCTTCCCAATGAAGAGGAAGAAAGGTGTGCCTCCCGTTGCCCCAGATAATTAACACAGATCTTCCCCAAGAGGCTAAAGGTCTCTCCTGCAGCATATTGTTTGTGCCTTCTCCACAGTGAAGCCGTTTTTCCAAGGTGTAAACACTGTAGCAAAGGTCGTATGCTGCTTGGAACAGTTTTTCCAGCAGGGACTGTGCTACTCTGATTGCCTCTCCATTTAATTTTTTTTTTTTTTTTTTTTTTGGTATAAATACAGAAAGCGTATCTACTGCTGGACTAGAAAGTTGAAAACTTCTGATTTTCCACTTAGACCCACAAATTTATTTCTTGTATATTTCTATATTTTTTTGTTCTGAGTATTGAATTTTCTAGTTTTTCCTTAACCTCATGACAAAGTTTTCTTAATATTTATGATGTATTTTCTCAACTGAAAGAGAGAGAGAAAATGGATTACCGATCTAAATATCAAGGATCTAATTATTTTCTCCCCCAGAAATAAGCATGGAAGGGACTAAGAAGGAATTCATTTAGTAATATTTTTTCCCCATTGTGAAAAATACATATTATATGATTGGCTCTTCGCAAATAATAAAATTAATATTATATGTGTTATGTTGGAAAGTTATGTTGTATTACTCTTTTAAGTAGTGTGGTAAATATAGTTTTTAGGCTATATCATAATATTAAAATAGAAATGTAAGATACTTTTTGGAACTAGCTCAAGGAATGAATAAGATAATCAAGAAATTCTTTGTATAGAGATAACAGCAACAAGACACAAAGATCCCAAGAGAAGAATTATTGCCTCTTTATTGGGAAAACCCAGACCTCATGGGGACCGAGATGATTGATTTACAAGATGAGGGGGAGAAGCAGACATTAAAGAGAAGCACCCTTAGGTTGAAAGGAGTGTTTGAATAATGTATGAGATATATTAATATGCAATAGGCTATTGCTTTTAAGGGTTAATCCTTTGTTAGCAAAATGTGCTTTCTGGCAGAGCAAAGCGCCAGGACGTCTGCAATTCTTTGCTTTTTATTGTCTTTTATTGTCCTAACTTTGATTGTCCAAATTCTGATTGTCCTAATTTTTATTACTATTTTATTTTTTATTAAACTTCTAAAATTTTAACACAAGTGATTGGCGTTTTTTACACCCATCTTTTGTCCAGGATAGCCGGACTATGTCCCTTGTAGCTGAAATGGGGAATTTCCTTCCAAAACTCTCATTGAGATCCCACAGGACTCTAAGCTTGCCTCTGCCATCCAAAGGCTGCTGTGAGTTTTGGAGCAGCTGCTGAATTCTTTGCAGTTCAGTTCAGGCCCTGCTGAAGCCAGTGGGGATACAAGGGCACAAGGTATCAGTGAGGTCAGGCAGTGATGGGGGGTGAACCAGTCCAGTCTTTTCTTTCACTGTCTGCAGATGTGAGTTCTCAGGGGAGTGAACTGAGGGGAGTTCAGGGAAGGCCATTCCAGTTTCTGAAGCACAACTGAAGTCAATCACATGATTTACTTTGTGGAAGAATGCGTGGTCAAGCCTTTCAGGACCAGGTGTGCTATGGACTTCAGGAATGCCATGGCATCCTTTATACAGCTGGTAAATAAAGCCAGCTAAAGGAAACCAGTTCCCTCTTTCTTGCAGCAGAACCAACTGGCAGAAACCCCTGTCCTGAGGGCAGCCTCGGTTGTGACCATGACATCACAGCACTTCAGAGCTCTAGGGCTCCATCTCTATATGTTCCAGCTCATAGTGGGTTTGAACCTTCTGAGCTGTGTCTGTCTGGAAAAAGACTGAGGAATCTGATACAGACCAGTGCTGATAATGCTTTAACCATGGGGTTGTTTGTAACCTTCTTTGAGTACCAAATGCCTTATTTTGCTTAGCAAGCCTGGAGAATTCATCGGAAAATAAGTTTGTGCCCCTCCTTAATGAGATTAATTATATCTGTGCTAACTTTGACAGCTCTAATTCAGCTTACTATGGATGGGCCCAAATAATTCATAAACAACAACAAAAAAAAAGGAAAATGTTGTTCAAGAGCTTTGTAAACAGCTCAATCTTGCCAATTCCTGTGGTATGGGAAGAATTAGTTTCCTTTGGGTTGTCTAGGTAACAAAATTTTTGGGGCCAGTTTTCAGGCAGTATAAATCAGCAGAGCTTTTATGCTGACTTGTATCAGTTTATATCCTCCTGCAGCTTGTGCAGCACCAGCTCCTTACAAATGCAGCATGTTTTAGTATCCACCAGGTATCTCAGAAGGCAGGTGCTGGCTATAAAGTCCTGTTTTCTGCACCAGTTGTAGTTGTCACAGCTTTCCTGCCTCTAGACAGTCCTTGTCAGCTAAACACTGTTCTGGTGGATATAAAGGATCTCAGTGAACCGAGATCTGCTCCATGCCATGAGATATGTGATTGCTTTGGCCTCCGAACTCACTGTTCAGGCCCCTTTTACCCTTACTCTAGTGTAGGCAAGGTAAAGGGAGGGACATATCTGTGAGAAACAAGAGTTTTTCCTCTTTTGTGTTGTGGAGTGTGTCCTCCCAATGTCTTACTCTGGAAGATAATGGGCTTATTGATGTGATTCTATTTAGAAACTATTCATCTGTTATGCAAATGAGAGATGAAAATAATATGCTTGGGGTTTTGATTTGGGCTTGTTTTTTTTTTTTTTTTCCCCCTTAAAACACAGAGCATGTGGTTGCCTCAGTGCCAAGAGGGAGAGGGAAGTGGTATGAAATGTTCTTGATGGATGTGTTTGCATCATCCTTCCTGTAGTTGGTTTGCTCTCTGAGGTACTTAATCTTTCATGGAAGCTGTTAAGCAGCAGCAGAAGAGGAGAGGCTAAGATGTTCTGTTCTTGGCTTTCAGTCCTAGAGCTCAGTGCTGTGGTCATTTAGATGATTACAGGATCTGACAGCCTTCTTTGCAACAGCTGCATTCTTCCTACTTGCTCATTATTTGGAGAGAAAGTGAATCCCTGGGAAAATAGTAATGGATGGAAGGAAGACTCCTGAGCCACCTTGCTGTTGTGGCAAGACCCTGTTAGGCCCTGCATGTTCTGTGGGATGAGCTGGGATCAGAGCTCAGGTGGAAAGCCCTGGGGCTGCCCCAGGAACTCATGAGCAATGCCAGGGAGCATCACGGGCAGGGGAGGAGTGGCAGGAGGCTGAATTGTGCAAGGACCTTTCCCAGTAAGGCCAGACACCCCTTCCTCAGCTACCCACAAAGAAGTACAGGCAAGCAGTAGTAGCAAGGTTCCAGGAGAGCTTTTGCTTCCTTACCCAGCTCCTGAAAATAGTGTTTGAGTACAAATGCAAAATCTCATGCCAGCTTAGTGTAAAGACTGCACATTTAAAATAGCTAAAGGTCCAGAATTGGGATTCCAGTTGCAGTTCTGACTTACAGTCCTGTTGCACATTGCAGAGTTCAGTATTTTCCCTTCCTGTGAAGGTGTAGAAATGGATGGTATAGCACATGCCTACTTTGGGATTTCTTTTTTCAGTTCCCAGCAGAAGCCAGAGAAGTCAATTAGAAATAATTTTATTAAAATTAGAATGAATAATGTTGTTTTTTCTAGGTCTAAACTTTGGCATATTTGGAGTCTAAGTCTGCAGCTGAGTTTGGCTGTGATCCAACATGAATGAATATGAACCTCTTTTACATTCTCTTTTTTTTTACCATTTACTCCTTACCATTAAAAAGAACTCATATAAAACCACAATTTGAGTTGCTATTTGGACTCACTTCTGATAAGCTGTCAAAAAAAAAAAATTATGACATTGCTCCAGTGAAAACATTTGGTTTTGTTTTTTCTCATTTTTTGCATGTCTTTTTCTTCACCAGCAACTGATGTTTTCTTCAACTTGTCACTGATGTTTTCAGGGGGTTGCAACCTATATTTCCTGTTTTGTCCTGTGATAATAAGAAGCTTATGTGAAAGCTTCTTATTTGAAGAATAATGAAAAGCTTGTTATTCTTATAATAAAAGAAAAAAATTGCTATACACTTATTCTATATATTTTATGTATTTGTGCCTATCCATTTTTTGTTTCAGAGACAAGCCTGTTTTTAAACCTCCAAATCAGAATTTCAGTTGAGGGCACTTTTCTTAGTCTGTGATGGTGAAAGCTCACTATAGCTGCAGTTGTAGAGGCTTGGTTTTATTCTTGATGGAAGGTTGAATTTTCTTAAAGGATGCCTTTGCTTTTGTCAGAAACTAATTTTGTCACACAATTGCCAAAGTACTGGAATGTCAGAGCAGATGTCAGAAAACAAAAGAGAGCAAACATCATCAGATGCTTTAAAGCAAAGAAATTTTCCTCTGTCATAAAAATAACCAAAAAAATAACCAACTAAAACCACCAAAAAAACCCCAACCCAACATGTTGGACAGCATGAATTTTTAAAAAACTGTTTACCTGACAGGAGGCATTATCTTTTTAGATGTCACAATTTCTGCTACTCTTTTTGAAGTATTTTGCACTGCAGAGAAGCAACACTTAGAAAAGCAACACTTTTAGTCAGAGCGATATTCTTTGTGAGGTTCTTTAGTTGTTGCTTCAAAGAGTTTGAACTCTGCTCCCTTTTATAGTGAAATTACAGTGGAAATTTTGCAAATCTACAGCAGAACATGACTGACCATTTCTGCAACCTGAACTGTTCACAGAAGAGATGTTTAAACTGATAAGAAATCGTTTAAACTAATTTGTAGTTTGATAGGGGACTTTGAGGGTACAAGTGTAAATCTCAACTTTTTCCACTTTTGAATGATCAGGTCCTCCTTTGTACACTTCCAAAATAGCCTCCCGTAAAATCGAACTACTCTAGCTTCAAAAAAACCCACCAACAGTTATTTTTCTTACAGAATGATTTAAACTCAAAAACAAGAAAGAAGATTGAAGAAACAAACTAGTGACAGAGATTTGCCTATGGAGAATAGATTTAAAAAATTAAAATATTTGCCTATATTAAAAAATAAGAAAAATATTCTGTGGAATGCTGTATTGTATAGAAGTTTACATAATTTGCTTAATTAGCTCTTCATAACGACAGCAGATTTGATTGGACATACTTGTCAGGAAAATCCACAAATGCCAGATGTTTATGTCCAAAAAGGAGACAGAGGAGTCCTGCAACTTTATTTGATTAAAGGGAGAGAGTCCCCCGGGGCACAGAGAGAAAGCCCGCGGGGTTTTCTCTCTTGAGGTTTCAGAGGATGCAGCCTCCTTTTATCCCAAACTCCCAGCCGCATGTTGCCCCCTTCCTTTCCCCACTGGCCGAGGTACTAGGAAGGGACAGCCTTTCCTAAATGTCTGCTATATATTCCCCCCTTAAACCTGCAATTTTACCCCAAAGCTCAGAAGTTCAGGCTTGTCTGGTCTGGGCTCTGCAAGGAGCCTGCTACCCAAAGTTACTAGACACATTAAGTCCCATTTCAAAGATATTAACACTTTCACCCATCAAATTGTTTGTAAGGACATGAGCTTTCCTCTCATACTGTGCCGTCAATCAAAGAAAAGTGTCACTGTGGAAGAGGTGCTAGCTAGAGCAGACAGTCATCCATATGGGCTGGACATTCAAAACTCTGTTCCTCAGGATCTGTTTTCAGAGCCAGTGAGGGAAGAAGCTATGCAACAGAGAAGACTGTGCAGAGAAGACTTTAATTTACCAGATCAATAAGGCAAAATGCAGCTGTTGGAAAATGCGCAGCACGGGGCAAATAGTTACCAGCAGGTTCACAGCCAATTCTGATGCTATTATGTGTGCTGTAGAAGTATCTGGGCTTTCAACCTGAGCTGGGAGTCCTTTGAATAATCTCAAAGATTATTCAAAGTGGAGAAAAGATTTGGTTTCAAAGAGCAGAAAGAACTTTTTTTTTGTTTCAAAACACATTCATATTTTATCTATCTCTTACAGAAGAAAAGGGTTTCAATGGTGGGAAGAGTTTATCATGTTAAATTAGATTGTTTCGTCTGTCTCAAGATAAAGATGAGATTTAGGATGTGTCTTTCTGGCCTGGGGCCCATCATAGGAATGAACAAGGCGTTGGTGGATGAGAGGAGAGCAGGACCTTGCCCTTTCAGACGTGTGCCCACCTGCACATTTGCTTTTTGGACCTCCCTGAGAGCTGCCTGCTGTGTGGATGTGCTGATGGGCTGTGTGTGGCCTGCTGATGGCCTGCTGTGCTCCTGGGATTTCTGCCTGCTTTTGCTGCTCTGGAGCAGCTCGTTGACTGTTTGCTAGAAAGCACGTCATGAAACATTCCCGTCCCTGGTGAATGCAGCTCAGACTGTAATGGGATCTTTCAAAATGGTAACTATGACCTTTTAGACTGAGTTTGACTGGATTTGCAAGTGCAGAGGTGGCCCTGTGTAGCACTGAGATATGCTCCAGACAAGTGCTGTTCCCTGTCCTTTTTCAGCCTAGCACTATGTCAGAGTATTAGGGCTTTTGCAGCAATTATTGACCCAATTCATTAAAATTTTAATAAGAGCTGCTAACTGTGGAAGAGCCAGGTAGTGTCTGGAAAACATCTCATCAAGAGTCATTGCAGCTCCCACTACGTGCATAGAGTATGAGCAAGCACTTAACTCCTCTCAGCCAGGCACATGGCTGAGTCTCTGGAGCTGTTCTGCCCTCACTGGAGGAGGTGAGTGTTTTGTAACTCACTCACTGTGCCTGGCCTTGCCCTGAATTTAACAGATCTGTTCTAACTGTCCATCTGATGATGACCCTGAGCTTTTGCATAATTTTTACAGCCCAGCTTTCTCTCTACTCCAAGATGCATTTCCTTAACTCATCCATATCCATGGCAGCAAACAAGACCATGAGCCCTACCAACACATTGCTGCCTCCTATATTGTGGTTCTTTCTGCAATAGGGATAGCAGGACACACCGCAGGAGGGAGAAGTAACTAGAATTTTTCTAGTGTTTAGGAAAATGTACTCTCCTTTCATTGCAGTGTTCTCAGACGGCAGAACATTTCATGTTGTCAGTGCAGCAACAACCTGGAGACTCTCTAGCTATTTTAACAAAGTTTTCTTCCCCCTAGTTCCACCTAGCTGGAGTGGGAAATGACATCATTGGTAACAGCAGTGAAAGGTTCAAATGGCCAAAGTACAACATCATTGTGGAACAGGACTGTGTGATTAATTACAAATGCAAACGTCATGTTTAGAAGGGGAATGAACAACTCCACCTAGAAGTGTTGCTGGAAACATTGTGATAAACCAAACTCTCCAACACTATTTTTTGGCATTAGAAAGTAAACATTACTTCATTTTGGCATTAGAAAGTAAACATTAGCACCATGGTGATAGCTCCACCTGGATGCACACCCACTTCCAAAACATTTTCATTATTTATATAACAATAGTAAACAAAGAAATCAATGCAATCTTCAGCAAACAAATCAAATGTTCATTGGTTCCGAAGTACGTAATTATCTTAATTAGTATTCTCTCTTCTCTTGGTTATTGATTTGCCACTTCTTATGATACTTAATAGACATTTTCAGCCTTTTTACTATCTTTTTCCCTGATAGACTTTTCAGTATGATTGCTGAACTGTCTTCTTTGGTCTCTTCTTTATCTCTGGTTTTTGCACCATGTTGTTATAGATAAAAATTTGATCAAGCCAATTTAATAATTAAGAAAAATATAATTTATTGTGTGACTGATATACAGTCTCGACAGCTACAATTAAAGGGACAGCGTCGACTCCGGGCTTGACACTGGGTGAACTGTGATCCAATCTCTGTTGCATTGTCTCAGGTTCTCTGTGGCAGGGATGACCCCGAGCCAGCCCGATGGTCGAAGAAAGTCAGAATTCTTTGTTTGTGGTTCTCAAGGTCTTTTATTGTTGCTTATCTAAGATGTTTTTCCTCCAACCCGCCACAGGCCTGTCTGGAAGGTTGGTTTGAGGCACACTGCCTGCCTCCTGGGCTGGTACTATCTTTTATACTAAAAACTGCATATACTATGTTTACAGTTATGTTCCAATACCTATCACCTATGCTAGACAGTGACTTTCTACTCTAAACCAATCTGTGAGTGCCAACATCATCCTGAACATGGATGCCAGAGAGAAGAAAGAAGAAGGACAGGGCATGCCCAAATCCCTCCATCCTGGAGCCCCTGACCCCCATGTACAGAATCCCAACCCCCCCTGTACATGGTTCTAAACCGCCCTGTACATGGTTCCAAAATTTTTCCCTTCACCCTGTTACTACTACTATGCTACTTAAACTTTTGTGACTCTTCATACATGGTTGGTAATTTCTCCCAGGGGCTAAGATCAAATCCCAAGTGTTTTTGGCCTTCTGCCAGGGCTTGTAAGCCCCCTGCCAAGGGCCCAAACCATTCAGGTCACCCAGAGGGATGTCCTGGATTCTGACAGCATCGGACCAGCTCCATTCACGAATGTGGTGTGGTGCAGTCAGGTTTTATACCCTTTTTGTTGCCCGAGGCAAAGTCTCTCTTGTTCTTTTCATAGTCAAACATATTCATGTCGTCTTCTTTCTCTGAGTTGGATTGGACAATGTGGTTCCTGGCAAGCTATGAATGCTGATGGTAGGGTTATGGGAACCTGGTGTTCAGATGCAAGTTCTGCAGTAACTTCTGCTATCTTGATCTCAGAGCTTGATGAGGGTTGATTGCCCAGATGGCCTTTGAGTAATGATCCATCTTCTTCCCCAGCTAGGCTCTTTCGCTTGCAAATTAGTCCTCTCCTGGCTGCTGTCTGCAGTTTCGAAATGGCATGCTGCAGTCTCTTAGTATGAGGCAATTCCTGGGCTCCTACATGTGTATTTGAAAACGCTTTCGAGTATTTCTTTTAAACATTATAACATATATTCATATCATATTCTACATAAGCACGAATTACCTATATCACATATTACAATGTCCTTGTGGTCTATAACTTCTGCATTCCTGGTGTTCAGTTTTCAGCCATACACCTCTCCCTCAGGCTTTGTTCATAAAAGTATATCATGATTGATTTATGAAATAAATGGGCAGGAGATCTTTCTCCTTTTTAATGCCTTTATTAAGAAGAATCAGCTCAGGTGGGGAGAAATCCACGGGTTGCGCCCACGCTGCCGTTGCTTCCAGGAGTGGCATGGAGAAGGAGGGTGATGCAGCTTTGTCCGCTGGTCTGCAGGCAGAGCTGGGGATTCCATCCTCACGGGAGATTAGCAGATTCCAGCTTTTAGGTCTAACACCCCGGGTCGTCTCTTTAATCAACATCTTTTCAGGTTAGGGTGAGAAGCAAAAAGGATCTAAGCAGGTACTGGACTCTGCTCCCATCCTTAGATGTCACTTAGGTCACTTGTTGGCTCGTAATTTTAGGAGTTTTCCTGGGAAAACTGTAAAAATTCGGGGCGCAATGCATTTCTCATCTGCATACTAGCTCTGATGCCACTCCTATCCTCCTGGTACTTGGGAGGGTGCCTGTGTCCCTCCCTGAGAAGCGGCAAGCATCAGGGGGACAATGGTTAATCACCAACCATTAACAGGTAATTGAAGAACTCCTCTTTAACAGTGAAACTAACTTACAGCAACTGGTCTGACTTGTTTTTAACTCTGCAACCTAAAAAGAAGATAACTTTTTATTCATAACAATTTAAAAACTTAAAAGTTTCAGTGCTTTTCCCAAACTGTTCTAACCACACCAGTCTGTGAAAAAAAACTTTGCTACGTGCTGGCCGAAGTGGAAGATCACACAGCTTACTATTATAATTAATTAAAACAATTATTTAGAAGAGGTAATTAAAACAAATAATTAATAAAGTTAATGAGGAAAGTTATATAATTCCCAACAGAAGGATGTTCTGAGAATGGTTTTTAGGAGTAATGGAATGAGACAAAGGAAATAAAAATTTTGGCTGAGCAACTAGAAAATGTGCATAGCTGTGAGATTCATTACACCAACAGATACTTTCCCAGGATGGGAGGTAGAAGAATACATCTCTTGATTAATTGGAAACTGATGGGTGGAAAAGCCCAGAGAAATGATCCTTCTTGTTAGGCTGGGACATGTCTTGGACTTTTCCGTCTCTCATTTCTGTACGTTTGACTGAAGTGAGTCCTAGGATTTCTTTTCTTGGTGCCAAAAGGTCTTGGCTGCCTGCTGTGGTTCTCACACCCACAGAATATCAGGCCCTTGCTTGTGGTGAAGGTACCTTAGTGGCTTCTGTAACTTTTCTCTAAGTATTTAAAAAACATTTAGGATAGTTATAAATCATCTATGTGTGGGTGCCTACATGGAATATTTAAAGTAATTTTAGAAGTTGCTCCAAGCACCCAAGATACTGAAGGTGATAAGATTTTCCATGCAAACTGAGAAGTCTTATCTCACATGGCTGTTTGGGGCATGATTTAGGATTTTCAGCAGTTTTTCTTGTATAAACTGTGACATATTTTACAGGGCAGAGAGATGGAACATTTTTATTTGCAAATCTGTTGAATATGAGATGGGTAACAAGGGAGTCTGGTCTCAGTTGCTATGTCAAATGGTACCTTAAGGCTGTAACCAGGCAGAACATGGTGGATTCTGATGATTTTCAGTGCAAGGTGTGTATGTGCAGAGAAAAAGATTTTTAGTATGAGTCAGTCTGGGACTGGAGATTTCAGATCAGAAGGTTTGAGGTGTCCCAAGCAGCATACAGAGTCTTTAGTTCAGGTGTCCAGGAAACATAGGAAAAAAAATTTGGAAAAAAACTTCGGAAAAAAACTTCAAAAAACAAATGCAAATAGTTTAGTTAAGATGGTGACCAAAGTATCCAGTAATGTATAATTGCTTCTGTGAATAGTCCCCTTTATGTTTGTTATTTCTTACTTCTTTCTCATGCTGAAGATTAGAATGGCAAATTTGGGATATAGAGCAAATCTTGTTTTTGCTATGATTTCTCACCCAGGATAACATTTCAGACAATTTGAGAAGCAAGAAGGAATAGAGGGCTTTCCAGCAAACTTGACTTTTATATTTAGCACCCAAACAGAAAACAAGTAGTTCCTAAAGTATTGTGTAATGGGTACAGGGGGCATGGCCTCGATTCCAGGAGTGAAGTGTTATTCCGGTCCATGGATGCTGTTTGACATTCCCATCTGATGAGCAGCAATGACACTGAAGACAAATTGACAAAACAAACACAAATGCCACAAGTTCATCTTTGTTTTTTGAAACAAAGTGTTCACATACACACTTTGTCTGATGTACTTTGTGCACCTAAATTTGTCATGCATGAATGTAACTTCTGCTGACAAGAGGCAATATTTCATGCTTGTATTTAGGTACCATTAGCTTGAGCTGTCCATGTCTGGGCAGCTGAGCACAAGTGGAGCTGTTTTAATGGCATAGCTGCAGAATGGGGAGAGCTGCTATAAACTTGAGCTGTCTGGCTTTGCTGCAGATCCAGCCTGGAGCTGGAACTGCTCAGACATGGCAGTTATATTTCAGTGGAGATATATTATTTATAAATTCCTGGCTGTCACTGTATTTAAAAACGTGAAATCTGTTGGTTTGCAGAAAATACGTCTGGGAGAGGTCAGCCAAGATAGCAAAGTGTGCGAAAATCATGGCAGATATCCACTTAGAGCTGTAAAACAAACACTTTCCCTGGGTTTCAGACAGATACTTGATTTTGCTGGATTTGTCATATGATGTCAAATTCTTAATCAAATAGGAATTTGAGGCTCAGTTTTACCAGAACCACATGTGCTGTGTTATTGTTGTTGTTGTTGTTTTTGTGACTTATGATTATTAGGGGAAACAAATACTTCTGATGGCATGGTAAGGCACTTGAACCGGTTGCCCAGTGAAGTTATGGATGCCTCATCCCTGGAAGTGGTCAGGGCCAGGTTGGATGGGGCTTTGAGCAACCTGGCCTAGTGGAAAATGTCCCTGCCCATGGCATGGGATTGTAACTAGATAGTCCTTAAGGTCCCTTGCAACCCAAATCATTTTATAATTCTATGAGTTGCTGAGGCAATTTGGATTGCTGTGTGCAGTGCAGGAAATTGGGATCTCTGTAAATGAGTGGAGGTTGAGAGTTCATTCTGTTGAACAAACAGGGAAATTTGTCTGAGGCTAGTAAATTTAAATCACAGCTTATTGCATTTCTTCATCTAATAAACTGATCATGCCGTGAACTTTTTTATGTGGTCATGTACTCACTGGAGAGTAAAAATTACTTGGCCAAATACAGACTCAGATAAAACCAGTCCCAGAGTTCAGAGGTATTTAGATGAAGGGGATTGATTTGGCTCACTGTATTAGCAGAGAAACAGTTGTGTAGTTGTCTGTAGTTTTGGTGAAGGAATCTCGCTCCCGGCTAAATGTAATATTTCGCATGTGCTTATTTTTAACACACTCTGAAGAGCTCTGATGCAAGTTTGAAAGAATTTCAATAAATATTAGTTTTTAATATGGAACATCTGTGCATGATTATGACAAGGAATGTGACAGACTTTATCTCACTCAGTTCTCTTTCACCCCATGCAAAAATGTTGTCCAAGCTGAACCGTGCAGTTCCCCATCAGTTTGTGTATGCACAGGAGAGAGGAAATGAGGGAGACCTGGATTCATCCTGCCTGATTTTAGGCAGTACATGGACATTAGGTCTGTCAGCACAAGGGAAAGGACAGCATAGGACTGGGGGGTCAAGGGGGCACAGAACCGTAAATATTCCAGGTTAAAGCCAGAGGATTCCTTTTGAGCTGTCTCTCTAAGTCAACAGACTTATTCCTACTATCTTCCATATTACTTTTTTATTAGGATTTATCCTCACAAACTGAGAAACCAGTGGGGCTAACAAGGTACTAGCTAAGCTGAATCCCATTTCATGTGGACAAGACCATAGGAAAAAGTTCAAGATAAATATGCTCAAAACTACCACTATGCCTTCAGCTAGTATATTGTCTAAAGTGTTAACAGCCTGAACTTCAAATTGCCAAAAAATTTTAAGAGAGCCCAATGTGAGCCCACCCCTAAAATGGGTCTCAGTGTGAAGGCCATATATTACTTTACCAGATCAGGCATTTATTTATGCTTCTTTTTGTTACATTAGGGTTTGTGAGATGGAATTGATTAATAAACTGTCACATTAAGGTTTCCACTTAGCCCGTTGCTTACAACACCTGCCTCACCTACCTTTCAACAGCATTATAAATGTTAACTGTGTAATGACATTGAACAGACAGACAAGAAGTACTGTGTGGAAATCAGGCTTTTTATAACTTTCTGTTTATGAAGGATGGACTGGAGGTGAGTGTGTTATGACAAGGCAGATTTTTAAAACCTTTTTCTTTCTCTGAACCAATTCACATAAAATTAAAGCTCTTTAAAAGATGGAATATTGAACATTCCAAGGGAAAATTTCTATCAGTATGACACATACTAGGAATAAAGCCTGGAACAAATGGTCTCTTAGATGAAGAATATACTAAAGTGAGGGAATAAATAAAAGGAACTGGAAGTTTTGATATGTGATAAACAGACTTCCCTGCCTATCTGAAACCTCTTTGGAGAGCTATATGTGAATTGGGATAAAAGGGAACATCACTTGCTCAGAGAAGAGAGATAAATAAAGAAGTGGGGTTTCTCCTTTTATCAACATAGGCTTACTTGCTTTGGAATCCAAGATATGAGTCATACTCATGGGTATGGAAAGGGAGAAGAACATGGACAACTTTGTGATGAGGACCTTCTGGAGAAGGAGCCCATTTCAGGACTGGGACATGTGCTACTCTTTTAATCTCTGCCGCCAGACCCCTGATGGTTTCCCTGTAATCATCAATCTCAACACAACATTCTGACTCGTTGAATTTTCCACAGACTCTCCCTTCTTCAGCTAGCAAATGATCCAGGGCTATCTGATTCTGATATACAAAGGCTCTCATTTGGGAGTATTGTTTTGACAATAATTCTAGTGCATCCAATTTGTGACTATCTCTACCACTGCCTGGAGTCTGATCAATTGGTTTAAGAGGTAGATTGGGGTTCTATAACCCCAACTCCCATCCTGGGCCCAAGTTGCAGGCCCATAATATTCTATTATTCATTCTGCAGGCCATTCTTCCTCCTCCCATGTTTGGCTTCCTCCATAGATGGGAAATTTCTTCTTCACCTCCTTTTCCTTTCTGTTCAAAATCTTGTACAGAGGGGCTCCTAATGAGATGCTCTCTGACTGTGGTAAGGTGAAGAAGACAGGTCTAATCAATCCCAAAGTACATGATTTTTGAAGTAGTTCGCTATATGCTTTCTTCCCACAGATCCAGTATATGCCATTTGGTGCCTTCCATCTACTGTTCATGCTCCCCAACTCTTTCCACTAACCCCTCAGTTCCCCTAAGGATTGGTAAGGATTAGCTCCAGAGTCTTTGTTCCAGCACAGTCCAATTTTGTCACTCCATTAGCAGTTGCTCCCCTTTTTCTGTCTCCAGTGCCCCGCAGGAGGTTCCAGTTGCCAGATTCTACTTCTGTTATTTGAGTTTTCTGCTAGAGTGGATATACATGGGGTATATCCAACTACTTCAGTATACTCCCTCCCCTCCTTGCTGATGCAAATTTTTCCAATCACCCTTTTGTCCAGGATCCACATCTCCAGTCTTTGTATTGTTTTTGATATCTTTGCATTATCCCATTTGAGAAGCTGCTCTGGAGCTAAACTCTCACCTTTCCAGGGCCATTTTTCTGCTGATTTGAGCCCTGCACAAATCCAGCAGTTGGATAATCCCAATTCGGTCACAATCTCCTGCATTAGATCTATGAACAAGTTATTGTCTGAAGAAGGCAACCCCCAGTCTTTATACTGTTTCTCTAATTGGTCATATTGTTCGCTCAAAGTTTTTAACCTTTCTTGTTCCACCCTCTTCTTCCTCATCTCTGACTCCTGTCTTTTTAACTCCTGAGCTACTTCCTTTATTTTACTCTCTGGATACACCCCCTCTTTATTCCTGGAAAAACAAAAACCTATCATACTGAAGACAAGCCCTGTCATCATGATCCTCAAGAAGGTCAAGAATAACTGTCTTTCTTGAGGGAGAGCCTATTTTCATATTTCAAATTCTTTCCTACCCAGTATGTTTTTCCCGCCATCACACACATTTCCAGACAATTATTATCATAACACAGTTTGTTAACCTGGAAATAAGCTACAAACACTGACTCCATTTTCCCCCCAATCCACATGGTGCGATTACATTTATCACAAATAGGAATGGATATTTGTCCCACCTCCCTCTTATGTATTGTGTGCTCTGACTTCCTGCTCTTTGACACTGCCTTTTGTAGGTAGCATACTATTTTCCCATTCAATTTGCATGTCCCGTATCGAGTGCCATTTATAAAACAGTATCTGCTTTGCTTGTCCTTGTCACAGTCTCCTGGGGCTGGGTCTGCTGAAGCCTCTGCTTCACCCTGTCCTTTTAGGACAGTTTGCACTCATTGCCTGCACTTGTTGCTGGGACCCAGCCTCTCCAATGCTGTGTGAATTCTATGCATGCACATGACTAGACTCAGGCTCATCAGGACTCCCTACAACTGTACTCCTCTGCCTCCACCTACTCCCACTGGGTTGCCTCCAGTGGCAGGGTAAACTATCTTCTTGGCAGCAGGAATATTCCTCATGGGAGTTGTACCTGGTTTGAGACGCATACCTCCTCTTAAAGGTGCCCCACTTCGATAGCTTGACTGCGTCTGCGCTGCAAGGTACTCTATTTAGTCTCCAGCACTCAACTGCTATGATTTGAGCTCTCGATCTCAATTTCCCCCTTACCCCATTTTGGAATAGGTGAAGCCACTCTATGGAATCAAATTCAATTATACCAAACTCCGTGAGGAGTGTTAAGACATGGTTAGTCAGACGCACTTCTTCCTCCAGGCACTTGTCAGACAAACCCCTCGGCCGAGCTCCCCTTTCACAATGTACAACCCATACCTCTTTACAATATTCACATTTAAATTGCGTGAATGGATAACATCTACAATCTGGTTCTGAGCATCTTATCCAGTCATTTTCAGTCATTTACTTGGCTGACACAGGGTTATCTTTAGATCTCCAGGGGGAGAAGTGACCTTCCACTCAGGTGCCTCTTCCCACGTTCGATCTTTTTCATCTGCGATGTGTGGGTCCAACCTTTTTCCGCCATCCAAACTGCTGTATCTGTGGTTAAAAGGACAAGAAACAGACCTTACCAGTGAGGGGAGAGGGGGACATCTCTCCAGGTCTTTATAAGTACCTTGTCCCCAGGCTGTACTTGGTGTATACTAAACCCCAAAGGGGTACCTTCCATTATTATTCCCTGCTTCCGCAATTCCTGCAGGTTTTTGCTTATGGCTATTAGGTAAGGTCCTATCTGTCCATCTATTTTTGGATGCCCTACTGGCATTCTGTGTTCATAGGGCATTCTGTATAGCATTTCAAAAGATGATAGTTCGGTTTTGGAGTGAGGCATGGTTCTGATATTCAATAAGGCTAAGGGGAGGCACTTTACCCAAGACATTTTCGTTTCCAAAATTAGCTTTGATAATTGAGCCTTGAGTGTTTGATTCATTCTCTCAACCTGTCCTGAGCTTTGAGGATAACATGGGGTGTGGTATTCTCACCAGGTTCCTAAAGCCTCGGCTGTTTAATAATTTTTGAGGTAAAGTGTGTACCTTGATCCAAGTCTATACATTTAAGCAAACCGTATCGGGGTACAATTTCTTCTAGCAGGAATTTTGACACCACCAGGGCTGTAGCCCTAGAGCTTGGAGAAGCCTCCAACCAGTGGGTTTATCCACCATCACCAATAAAAATCTATACATTCTTACCTTGGTGTCCTGGGTTGACTATATGATGCTTTTATCCCCAATCGTCTTGTTCTGTTTATACTGAATAATAAGTTTTACACCTTTAAGACTCTCTTCCAGACAGTGAAGAGGGCAGATCAGTAAAATCCACCTGAATTCTTTCAAGGGGTCTGTATGCCATGGGATGACTTCCCAATGCCACCTGTCATGCCCTGACCTGACTTACCCTTTGACAAAACATGCAACCCTGTACTTCTTGTTTAGCTAATTCATAAATCCCCTTACTCCCAAAGAATCTCAGAAATTGCTCTGCTAGGGCTTGTGCCCACCAATGAATTTGTAGGCGCAATCTCTTTAAAATTTTCCTAGTATATTCTTTAGACAACAGCTCACTTCCATCTGGTAACTTCCACTCTCTTTCTTCTAACCTCCCACCTATTTTCTCGTATCCTTCGATCTCTTTTGGGGAAGGGCATGAGGGATATTCTCAGACCTCACCCTCCTCGACTTCTGGGGTACTTACCTGCAATAGCACTGCATTTTTAGTGTCCTTCTCTGCTAAGTTATTTCCTCGAGTTTGAAACTGCACCCCCGCCTGGTGTTCTTTCACGTGAACGATCGCAGTTGCCTCTAGCTCCCTTATAGCTTCTAAGATTTACTTCATTATTTCTTCATGCATCAACCCTCGCCCCATGTATTATATTATATTTCAACCACCTCTCTTCCAGATTTTTCCAAAGGTGTGAACCACTCCAAATTCTTATTTTGAGTCCATAAAAATTGTTCCTTTTCTTCCTTTTAATTTCTGCAAGACTCTCAAGACTGCTTATAACTTGCAAGCCTGAGCTGACCAACCAGCGTTTAGCGGTCCCGACTCCACGATTTCCCATTTTTCCATTCACCGCCATGTATCCTGACTTCCTTTTTCCTTCTATAACTCTTGCCAACCCATCCAAAACACCATTTCCCCCCTTCCTCTGATTTCTTCTCTTCTAGATCTGGCCTTATTTTGGTTAGTAATTCTACTATCTCGGTACAATAGTGAGTGGGTTCTCCTGAAATTTCTCCAAAAAAGAACTGTGCTGGATTTTGTGTCGTGGTTGTCCTTAATTCCAGTTCATGGAAATGGATTAAGATAGCTTCATATTTCAGAAGCCGGGCATTGGTGAGCCATTTTTCGGCTTTTTGTTGCAAAGTATTCCTTACTCTATGAGGAGTATAAATGCAAAGGTTATTTTCTTAGCTTCCTTCACTATAATTGCCACTGCCACAACTGCTTGTAAGCAGGTAGGCCACTCCCTGCTCACGGGGTCTAGCAGTTTGGATACATACCCCACAGGTTTCTATGACCCAGCCCAATCTTGAGTTAGCACTCTGTGGGCAGTATGATTACTAACATCCACAAATAGCTGAAATGGTCTTTTCACATCCGGGAGTCTCAATATCGGAGCTGCCATAAGCGTTTCTTCAGCCCCTTGAACCTCTCCCCATCCTGCCCTGTCCATTTTAGCTTATCTGTGGTGAGTTTTTCGTAAAGAAACTTTACCTTTTCACTGTATTGCTTGATCCATTGTCTGCAGAAACCTAGAAGCCCCAGCAACTGCCTACCCTCCCTTTTTGACCGTGGAGGGGGCAAGGCGATAATCCCTGCTACCCTGTCTGGATCTAGCTTCTTCTTACCTTTAGTCAGCCAATGCCCCAGGTATTTAACCTCAGGTTCTCTAAATAGTAATTTAGATTTTGATACTTTCAATCCCTTGCCTCCTAAGAAGTTTAGGAGAACTATAGTGCTTGCCCTTACCTTCTACTCCTGGGGACCCGCCACCAATAGATCATCTACATATTGTAATAGTTTGGTCCCTTCAACTGGCACAAATTCACTCAACACTTGCTCGAGAGCCTGGCTGAAGAGGTTTGGTGAATCCACAAACACCTGAGGCAAAGAGGTCCACCTAAGCTGCAGTTTTCAGTTTGTCTCTGGGTCCTCCCATTGAAATGCAAAGTAGTCTCAACTCTCCCTAGCCATCGGGCACATCCAGAAAGCATCCTTAGGTCTATTACACTATACCAGGTGTCCAAAGGAGAAACATTATTTAGCAGTGTGTAAGGATTTGAGACCATAGGGAATAGAGTTTTAGTCCTCTGGTTCACAGCCCTCAAATCTTGCACTAACCTGTAGCTACCATCCTTTTTCTGCACTGCTAAGATGGGAGTGTTGTGACTTGACATGCAAGGCTCCAATGTGCCTTTTCTAATCAGATGTTTGATTACCAGTTTCAGTCTTTTCCTACCTTCCATTGGAATGGGGTACTGTTTGACCCTAATGGGATCTTCTGGTCTCTCGATTTCAATATGGATCGGTTCAATTTCCAACTTTTCCTCTTCCCCTTTGGTATGTCAGACCTTAGGATTTATTCTTCCCTCATCTTCAGTGGTTAATTTGTATAAATTTACCATAAGCTGAGCGTCCTGTGCAATTCGATTATTTCCCAGATTTACCATTAAATCTCTCCTGAGTAAATGATAGTCTGCCTCTTCTACTAACAGAATATTCCCTAAGCAAAATTTATTTTCAGATTCTATTTCCACTTCCTTTATAATTGGCACCTTAAAGGGTTCCCCCTTTGCCCCAGTGACCACCATAGAATCCTTGCACTTAGTCCATCCAGGTAGTAATTGCTGAACAGTGCTCCGCTCAGCTCCTGCATCAGCCAGGAATGTTAGCTCTTGATTCTGTGGTCCTATCTTCAATTTTATCAAGGGCTCTCTTGATGTTCTGGACCCCACATTAAAAGGCCCCTGACACCTTTAATCCTCCTGGAAGATCTTCTCATCCTTCATTCTCTTTTTACATTCCCTCTTAAAGTGACCTTTTTGCTTGCAGTAATAGCATTCAGGGCCATCTTTCTGCCTATTTGGGGACTTTTTCTGAGAGGGGTTCTGTTTCCCTTGAAATTTCTGTACCTGAGTTGATTTCCCTGTGCTTGAGTCCCACTCCTGCTTCTGAGCCTCCCTTACTGTGGCCACTAGAACCTTTGCCTGTGGCTTCCATTTCTCATCGTCCCTTCTCATGTAAAGCCTCTGTGCTTCTCTGAGTAATTCCTATAATGTTTTCTCTTGCCAGTTCTCTATTTTCTCTATCTTTCTCCTTACATCTTCCCATGACTTTGCCACGAACTGGGTTTTTAACAAAATTACTCCCACTGGGGAGTCGGGATCCATCCCGAGACTTAAGTCGGGATCCATCCCAGAATACATCTGGAGACTTTTTCTTAGTCTCTCCAACCATTTGGTGAATGTTTCATCCCTTCCCTGACATTCCCATAGTGCCTTGCTTAGGTTCTGTCCCTTTGGTACCACCCCCAGATACCCTGTATTACCATGTTCCTTAATTCTATCATCTTGCATCTGTCTTCCACAGTCTGTGCGTTCCACGATGGTCTCTGGTTGGGCCACTTCACATCACCACTTCCTCCCTATGGGTTCCTATGCTCCCAGTCCCGTATTGCAGCTAGTCTTATCATGTCCCATTCCTCAGCATTGAACAGCAACCTCAGTATAGCAGTGATGTCATCATATGAGTATATGCTGTTCCCCAGGAATTCATCCAGCCTATCTGCTACTCTCAATGGATTGCCCATTAGCTTTCCCATCTCCCTTTTTAAATGCTCTCACACCTCCAGAATTGTTAGGCACATTTGCGTACCCGATGATTCCAGGAGCAGTTGTTACTTCCCTTAGTGAGAAAGAGGTTGTGCTGACCTTCCTCATCCTCGCTATCATCAACATTTACTTTTCGGGTCCTTTGTCTTGTCCTGCTAGCTGGTGGGGAATTGCTTTCCTTGGTGGGAAGAGTGTGCCTTGTGTTTTCTGCCTGTTGCGGGGGAGGAGGGAGCACCTGTGGGTGCTGCATCGCTGAAGCCTGTCCTTGTAGGAGCAGGGCTTCCAGTGGCGGTACCTGAGGTTGCAAGGGTTTGTGCAAAGGATCTGCAGGTGCGGAGAGAGGAGCTTGGCCTTGAGGAGTCTGATATGGGGGTGGGATAGTATCTAAAGGCTCCCATGTTTCGCCATGGTTCATTGTGTTTTTACAGGTCCTGACTGGGAATAGTCCAGTACTAGCATATTCCCATAACCTGGCATAATCTCTCTCCTCACTTGTTGGTCCACTTTCCTCAGACACAAATTCATCTAAAGCTTGGCATGTCCTTCTTTCGAAGGTGCCAAACATGGGCCAGAATAGATATTTCTTAACTTCTGTGTTTGCCCATTTCTCCATGCAATAGTGAATAATTTTCTCCTTAGACCTCCTCTGTCTCACAGGGCAATCTTCCCAATGTTCTAACATCCATCCTAATGGACTATTTCTTGGTATGTCAGGCAAACAATACCTCTCCTCGTTCTCTGATTCACCATGGGTTTTTCCTTGAATCTTGTTCTTTTTCTGCCCCATTTCACAAGCTCTTCCTAAAGTTCCTTTAATGTACGTACCTTTTGCTGAGCTAAATGGAATTCCTAAAAGACTTTTTTATTTGTACCGTGTCTAAGTCCTGATCCGCTTTTGAAAAAATATTACCAGTCTACTAGTGGCACAGTGAACTGTTCTGTGGATTTTTGGCTGGTAATGAGCTCTCGTTCTTACCTTTTCCTTTTCCTGGATCTGAGAGGTTCACCAGTTCCCCGATGCTGGAGAACTTACCTTCCCCTTTCCGATCCTGCCCATGATCAATCCCCTGAACTCCCCAAGTTTCAGGTTTTATGTATGAAAATGAGTTTTGGTCCACTTCCCCCTTGACCGACCACTTTTCTTACGGAAGAGTGGAACTGTGATCTTGGGGTCCACCCTCGCTTCGTGATAGTATCACGTCTCACATACACACTTGATAACACCCCACTCAACCACACGATACTTATGGTTCTTTTTCCTGCATGGATTCTTTGTGCATGTGTAGTGGGGAAAAAGTGGTCCTGTCACGGAATGAGGACAGGCACCATTCAGGTTTGGCATTTCTTCTTGTCACTGTAATGTTTTTAAGAAATAAATGTATGCAGTTAATGTCTGGGTAACGTGCTTGACAGTTCAAAAGGAACAACCTCTGTTTTTCAAATAGTTACCATTGTAATCGGGAAAACCTAGAAAAATCCATGGAATTAACATTAGGATGGTTAACAAGGTGTTGATTGGTATAAATGGTGTTCTTTGCAATGAAATACTCTTTTCTCAAAATAAGCAGGACAGAGCTCTCAAAGTTTTTGGAGAGACATTCAGTATGACTCATCTGGCAGGATTTTGAAGTGAGAAGCTGGAAAAGAGAGAAGGCAAGAGAATGTGTTGAGATAGCTTCTTCAAACCCTTTCAGTTTTTAGGGTAGAATTCTAATTTGCAAAATGCTGAGGATCTTTAGAAATGCTAAGATGTATCCCCTCTATGTGGGGGGAAAACCCAACTCTTCCTGTACATAGGCAGTCTTCTTAGCAACCTGGAATTCTTTTACATCACTCCACAACTCTTCAGTACCATTTCTCTGTATCTAAGCATGGCAGTAAGGCTGAAGCCAAAGCTCAGCTCAGCTGCATTGAATCTGATCAGAAGACCAGGATTCATTAAGCCACTTAGGTCAGTGGGAACTCTGGGAACCAGGGAATAACATTGGCAGTTTACTGCTCCTTTGTCTCAGTTTCAGCCTGGTTTGACCTCTCCTTGCCTCTGTGATACAATGCAATATTTCTTGCAGGTGGCAGCTTTTGCTGGACTCACCTTTTTCAAGCAATTCTTCATCCATAGCTGTGTATTTTGGACAGTAATATGGGCATGTATTCAGGGCTGATATTGACTGTTGGAATAAAGTTATGAAACACAGCTTTAAGAGCTACTAATTAGAGTTTAGATGCAGATGAAAATCTCTTTTGGATCCTATGCAAGGTTGGATATTGAAGTGTAACTTGCTGCTGGCAACCATCCCCCAGGCTTTGGCCTTTGTTGAAGGTCACAGTGAAATAGGTTTGCTGTTGCAGAAGATGAATATTGCTAAAAAATGGCTTGCAGCACATTCATTGGAAGATTTCAAAATCTTTACAGAAGTGGGCTTGCCACATGTTTTCCATTCTCCCCTCTCCACTGAAAAAGCGTGCAGATATGAAGTTCACTGGATTGCCCACATTTCTGCAGTTGGTCAGCAAGAAAACCAGCAAGGTAATCAAAGAGTCTCAGATTTTAATTGGATATTTGCTTCACATGCAATTTAAGAAGTGCAAGCCATTTTTGTAGGCTATTTTTCAACATCACTGTTTTGATGGGACCTTCTTCAAATGTCTCCCTCAGACCTCAGTGGTAAAAACTTCATTCCTTGTGCACAAAAAGATATGGTAAACATCCTTTTTTGTTTCTTTCCTGTTATCCTGGTCCTTGACTTTCTAGACAAAATAATTAAAGAAGCATTAATCCATCTGGTTTTCAAAGGAATATTTCATTTCCTGCCTCTCTACAAACTGATAGTGAACAGTGAAAATGAAAAAAAAAATATAAAAATCTCCAAAGTGGGCAAGCAGTTGGATGAAGAATGTAATATGTGATTTAGTAATTTATGCTTATGTAGAATACAGGCTATAATATTTGAAAGAAATACTTGAAAGCATTTTCAAATCCACATGCAGGAGCCCAGGAATTGCCTCATACCGGGAAACTGCATCATGCCATTGCAAAACTGCAGACCAGCAGGGAGGAGAGGTCTAATTTGCAATCGAAAGAGCCTGCCTCTGGAGGAGATGGGTCGTTACTCAAAAGCTACCTGGACCATGAAAGCCTGACAAGCATCAAGATCAAGATGGCAGAAGATATTGGGGAACTTGCATCCAAATGTGTTCCTATAACTCTACAGCATTCATCGCTTGCCGGGAACCACATTGTTCAGCCCAACACAGAGAAAGGAGACTACATGAACATGTTTAACTATGAAGAGAACAAGAGAGACTCTGCCTCAGGCAACAAAAAGTGTTTAAAAACTGGCTCTATCAGACTGCCTTGGGAACAGAGAGTGTCCGATGTGATAGAGGTCGGATCACGGTTCACCCAGCATCGATCCCGGGGCTGATGCTGACCCTTTAATTGTGGCTGTCGAGACTGTATATCGGTCACACAATAAATTCTATTTTTATTTGATTATTAAATTGGCTTGATCAGTTTTTATCTATAACAAAGAACATGCACAAAATGTGGCACCTGAATGAGAAACATCTAGCTGGAGTTTGTTGGGGAAGCATATCGATCATTAGTTTATTTCTGATCTTGTTTATCACTTTCATTAGCAACCTTGGCATAATAAATAGATTGTATTTCTACTGTGCAGTCTATCTGCTTATGTAGCACCACCAGCTTCATATTTCTTTGTTTCTGATGTAAATACTTTTCAATTATATAAAATGTAAGACGGAACATGTTTGTATTGAACACAGGTAGCTGACCAAAAGACATGAAAGTCTTTAAAAAGAGAATTACAGGGGCATCTAAGTGGCAATTAAAATCCTTTAAAAATTCATTCAGATTTAGTGAAACGTTGCTGACAGTCATTCATAAAAGCAATTGCCTTGTGCACATGAAAAATTTAAATGTGGTAATTTAGTAGTGAATCTGAGCTGTCAGAAGGCATTTTATGGGTAATCAAACATTCCTGAAGGCACAACAGTTACTGAAGAAAATTGAAGAATAACTTTGTGGAGGCAAGATTATCTAAAATAAGTATTTTTTTCTGGAAGCAAACAAAGAAACCTATGATTTTTAGAAATGTACACTGTAAGTCAATAAGGGCAACCACTGGAAGCAAAGAAAGAATCAATTGTGGTGTTACATTGGTTTAGATTAGTAATTTCAAGTAGGAGTCTTTGAGAAGTGGGTACTGAAATAAATGGGCAGGAGATCTTTCTCCTTTTTAATGCCTTTATTAAAAAGAATCAGCTCAGGTGGGAAGAAATCGACGGGTCACGCCCACGCCACCGGTGCTCCCAGGAGTGGCATGGAGAAGGAGGGTGATGCAGCTTTGTCCGCTGGTCTGCAGGCAGAGCTGGGGATTCTGTCCTCACGAGAGATTAGGAGATTCCACCTTTTTTGGTCCAACACCCTGGGTCGTCTCTGTTTTTTTAATCAACATCTTTTCAGGTTAGGGTGAGAAGCAAAAAGGATCCAAGCAGGCACTGGACTCTGCTACCATCCTTAGACGTCACTTAGGTCACTTAGTTCTATGTTGGCTCATAATTCTTAGGGGTTTCCCTGGAAAACTGCAAAATTCGGGGCGCAATGCATTTCTCATCTGCATACTAGCTCTGATGCCACTCCCATTCTCCTGGTACCTGGAGGGTCCCTCCTGGTGTCCCTCCCTGGCAAGCCTCAGGGGGACAATGGTTAATCACCAACCATTAACAGGTAATTGAAGGACTCTTAACAATGAAGCTAACTTAACAGCAACTGGTCCAACTTGTTTTAACTCTGCAACCTTAAAATAAATAGATAACTTTTTATTCATAACAGTCCCCCCTCTTTTTCTTTGATCAGGCTTAAGCTTAAGCTTAAGCTTGCATCAACTTACAATTTTTGGCTCATTAACATAGAATTTCCTATATTTTTAGCATTGATTACAAATTTCCTGAGCACTCTGGTGATCATATTTATCCAACTTCATTACTTTTTTTGGTTATTTCAGGTTAATCTCTTTAGAGATCCTTAGGTTATTCTGTACAGAAGATGTCACTATTTTAATTAAACAGGGAAATAATAACAAACTAACAAGTGTACACAGAGTGAAGGTTATAGTTTTCCAACTTTTTTGAAAGTCCATAGATTATCCCACCAACTGGAATCAAGTGTAGGAGTTCTTTGATTTTTTACATATGTTAGTTTTCTTATTTCATTTAAGGTGTTTCTAATGACTGCTACAATTAATTTGATTTGATAAATTACTGTTTTGGTTTGGTTGAGTTGGTCATTAATATGATTAAGAGCCAATGCGGTCTGATTAGATATTACTTCTAATTCTGATTGTAGTTTCAAAATTTTGTTTAACATATATTGCTTCTTCAGTTTTGTTTTTCTTAAATCATCATATATAGGAACTCTTAAACTTGATCCAGATTCTTTGGGAAATAGAAAGACAGTTTGTTTTATAATTCTAATGATGCAACTACTAGACCAGTCTCTTGGCAATTCAGTGGATGCTGTAGTACCATTGACCCAAAACAGGTGTTTAGGGGTTTCCTGAAAGATATTAGTTTTTGTTGTGCTTTCCCTATATTTAGAAATACCTTTTCCTTTGACCAGATTTACAAGGCTTGCTTTAGTAGCATCATGTTCAAAGCACCACCAGGCTTCTCCTACAGGGTGCTCTCCCAGGAGTGGCTGCCTAAAGGTGGCGGTGTTCCGGGTCATCCAATATATTTTCTTATTCTCTTGATAAAGGATCAATTGGGAGAGGTTAACACAATTGTTGTGGACTCTCAGCAAGGAACTTACTTCTTTCTCATAGAGAGTTGGTAGTACTCATTGCACAGCTCTCCTGGGCTCTCCAGAGCACCACCAGCAATCAGAGCCAGCACTACTACCCTTCCCAAGAGTCCAGTATGGGTCATCTTGCACAGCCTGCCCACCCGGCCTTGCCTCTTGAGGATTTTACTGAGAAGAAGTCTCCAAGTTCTTTAGAGTCTCTTGCTCCTCTGGTTAAACCTCTCTTGATCTGTCCCTGCTAATTTGGTCTCTCCTAGCGGAGCACTCTGCAGAAGATTAACCTGGGGTCTTTGGTACTAAGTTGGGACGACTTAACCAGAATCACTTATTAACAATTTTTAACTTCTACAAATTTCTTAAAACACTATAAGACATGTTATGATTCTAAACTTTTTTCTTATGCAGTACATCAGTCTTTTTGGTTCTTCTAGGGTGTCAACTTTAAGTCATTTGGTCCTTTTATAATAGTATATTCAGCTGAATTAACTCTTGATGTGGTTGAATCCTGTCCTGAGTTAGAGTGTGAGGGTGGTGTGGCGTTCTGGTTCACTTTTTGGCAAGTTAAACACTCTTTTGTAATTGCTTTTGCTAGGTCATATACACCTATGCACAGGTTATTTCTTAGGAAATGATCACATAGTCTTTGGACTCCCCAGTGGTTTAATTTCTGTAGTTCTGTTAGCACCATCCTAGCAAGTGCTTTGTTTAGAAACACGCGTCCGTCTGATGTTAACCACTCCCTCCGTTTCCCTTGATGTAACCTTAAATCTTTAATTTTTTTTTCACAAAATATGGGTTCTTCTCTTCTTTTTCCCTACTCAGGTGTGGTTTCTGCTTTAAAAACTTTTACTGGATGCTCTGGTTCTAAAGCTGCTTCCTTTGCTATCTTGATCAGCTAGCAAAGGTTTCACAACTTTAGGTTGAACAGTTTGGGGGTCCAGTTTCTCCACAGTAATAGCAGTGCCTTTCACTCAAAGGGACTTGAGGCCTCTCCATTCCTCCTGTGCCTGACAGTACTGGCATATCCTTGCCTGCTCCTGATGGTGGCCCCCCCCAACTCTTTTGTTACCTTGGACTGTGGGAAAGAGTTGCTGGCCCCTACACTTTCTCTAGCTATAGCAACCATGATCCTTGCTTTGGCCTTTGCTTTTTTCTTCTTCTCTCCTTAAATACACCTTCAATGTTTCCCTCAATAGCTCATTAATGTCTTTCTCTTGCCAATCTTCAATCTTTTCCAGTTTTCTCCATATATCAGGCCAATTTAGTCTTTTTCCCTACTCAGGTGTGGTTTCTGCTTTAAAAACTTTTACTGGATGCTCTGGTTCTAAAGCTGCTTCCTTTGCTATCTTGATCAGCTAGCAAAGGTTTCACAACTTTAGTTTGAACTGTATGGGGGGGTCCAGTTTCTCCACAGTAATAGCAGTGCCTTTCTCTCAAAGGGACTTGAAGCCTCTCCATGCCTCCTGCCCCTGACAGTACCGGCCTATCCTTGCCTGCTGCTGGTGGTGGACCCCCCCACTCTTTTGTTACTTTGGATTGTGGGAAAGAGTTGTTTGCTCCCACACTTTCTCTGGCTATAGCAACCGTGATCCTAGCTTTGGCCTTTGCTTTTTCTTCTTTCCTCGTTAAATACACCTTCAATGCTTCCCTCAATAACACATTTATGTCTTTTTCTTGCCAGTCCTCAATCTTTTCCAGTTTTCTCTGTATATCAGGCCAAGATTTAGTGACAAATTGGACTTAAAGTAGCACTTCACCCTCTTTGGTGTCTGGGTCTATTCTAGAATACAATTGAAAGTTCCGTCTCAGGCGATTAAGCCAAGTAGTAGGAGTTTCATCCTTCTCTTGTGCGCCCTCGAATGCCAATTTTGTGTTAGTTCCTTTGGGAACTGATTCTCTGATCCCTCGAATTATCAGAGACCTGTACTCCATCATGGCTTTCATCCCTTCCTCCTGATTAGGGCTCCAATTAGGATCGACTAGTGGCAATTTTTCTTCACCTGATGGCACTTGGGGCCCTGGATGATTATCTTTTTCCCAAATTCTTATGCTTGCGGCCCTAATCATTTGGGACTCTTCTGGGGAAAATAATATATTTAGAATGGAATTCATCTCCCCCCAAGTGTAGATATTTGGACCTAAAAACTGATCTACTTGGTTAGCAATGCCCACGGGGTCTTCAACTAGATTCCCTAACTCCTTCTTGAATCCTCTCACCTCAGAAGCAGTTAGAGGAGCATTCACAAAACCAACACCTCCTGCTACTCCTCCCATAGGAACTTCTCTAAGGGGAAAAAGTTTCTCTGCGTATGGCCCATCTTCAGACAAAAGATTACTCATTTGAGGGGTATTAGCATTAACTTGGGCCTGCTGTAGATCAACGGCTGTACCTGGTGATAAGAGGTTACTAGGTAAGGAAGCATTTGTGTCCCAGTTAGGAGGAGGTGGAGGGACTGCAGTAGGAGGGGGGGAAGAGCTTGGGTGCGTGTTAGGTGGAGCTGGAGAAGGGGTGGAGCATGCAGCAGGTGTAGTAGGTATTAGTGGTGGTGCAGAAGCAGCTGAAGGAGTCGAAGGGGGTGGTGAGGGACTCCTGATGGCACTTGGGGCCCTGGATGATTATCTTTTTCCCAAATTCTTATGCTTGCGGCCCTAATCATTCGGGACTCTTCTGGGGAAAATAATATATTTAGAATGGAATTCATCTCCCCCCAAGTGAAGAAATTTGGACTTAAAAACTGATCTACTTCGTTAGCAATGCCCACGGGGTCTTCAACTAGATTCCCTAACTCCTTCTTAAATCCTCTTACCTCAGAAGCAGTTAGAGGAGCATTTACAAAACCAACACCTCCTGCTACTCCTCCCATAGGAACTTCTCTAAGTGGAAAAAGTCTCTCTACCTTGGAGGTCCTGGATCGGGTACCACAGTATGGCCCATCTTCAGACAAAAGATTACTCATTTGAGGGGTATTAGCATTAACTTGGGCCTGCTGTAGATCAACGGCTGTACCTGGTGATAAGAGGTTACTAGGTAAGGAAGCATTTGTGTCCCAGTTAGGAGGAGGTGGAGGGACTGCAGTAGGAGGGGGAGAAGAGCTTGGGTGCATGTTAGGTGGAGCTGCAGAAGGGGTGGAGCATGCAGCAGGTGTAGTAGGTACTAGTGGTGGTGCAGAAGCAGCTAAAGGAGTCAAAGGGGGTCGTGAGTGAATGGCCCCCATGGCAGCCGGGAGAAGAACTGATCTGCTATTTGAGGTGCTTGAAGGAGAGGATTATAAGGTGGAGGGGCATCAGGAGGCAAGTAGTCTAGGGGGTTCCACCTTTTACCAATTTCTTTAACTCCAGCATCCCCTCTTTCATTCCCCTCTTTCTTCCTCTGCACTTTACAGATTTGCACTCCTTCATTCTTTATAGCATTCAACCAACAAGCTACATATAATAATTGCTCAGGATCAGTATCTTCTTGAGCCGTCAGATAATTACTCAGCTGTTGACACATCCATTTGTCTTTTGTCCCACACCACGGCCATCCTCCTTGCACATCTAATTCTGGCCACGCTTCTGAACAGTAGTGAATCATCTTAACTTTATCTAATCCTTCTGTGGCTTCTATAGAGTCCCATTTCTCTAATAGTTCACATAGGGGACTGTGGGGAGGTATATTCCTCAGTCTCTGGCCACTTTTCTTACTATTGCACCCTCCCATTTTTTTCTGCCTCGAAAAAAAATCACAAAGATGCCTTTACTCTAAAGGAAATATATCTTATTTAAGAAGTCCCGACCTCCTCCGCCGAAACTCCAATTTCTCTGACCCTTTTCATCAGGACTTTGTTGAAACCTTGGCCTCTTTTGCCAAGACTCAACAAACAAAACAAAACAAAAAAATCCTCGAGACCCTGGCCTCTGAGGCTGTATGGCTGACTTCCTTCGTCAGGACTTTGTTTGCCTGCAGGGCTTTTAAACTTTCCCGAATCTTTCTGGGGACTTGTGAGTTTGCCTAACCTCTCTTGTCAGGACTTAAAACAAAAGTATTGCCTGATTTTCAGTTTGCCTGACCTTCCCCTGTCAGGACTTATTCTTCAGGGCTTGGAAAAACTTGAGATAGGCTTCCTCTGCCAGACCTCATGCCTGACCTCCGTCATCAGGACTTAAAAACAAAACTGCCTGATTTTCTAAATCGCCTAACTTCCTTCGTTATGGCTCCCCCCGACGAGTCCCCAAGCTGAGATGAATAGGGTAGGAGATCTTTCTCCTTTTTAATGTTTTTATTAAAAAGAATCAGCTCAGGTGGGGAGAAATTGACAGGTCGCACCCACACCGCCGGTGCTCCCAAGAGTGGCATGGAGAAGGAGGGTGATGCAGCTTTGTCCGCTGGTCTGCAGGCAGAGCTGGGGATTCTGTCCTCACGAGAGATTAGGAGATTCCACCTTTTTTGGTCCAACACCCCGGGTCGTCTCTGTTTTTTTAATCAACATCTTTTCAGGTTAGGGTGAGAAGCAAAAAGGATCCAAGCAGGCACTGGACTCTGCTACCATCCTTAGACGTCACTTAGGTCACTTAGTTCTATGTTGGCTCATAATTCTTAGGGGTTTCCCTGGAAAACTGCAAAATTCGGGGCGCAATGCATTTCTCATCTGCATACTAGCTCTGATGCCACTCCCATTCTCCTGGTACCTGGAGGGTCTGTCCTGGTGTCCCTCCCTGGCAAGCTTCAGGGGGACAATGGTTAATCACCAACCATTAACAGGTAATTGAAGAAGAACTCTTAACAATGAAGCTAACTTAACAGCAATGGACTAACTTGTTTTAACTCTGCAACCTTAAAAACAATAGATAACTTTTTATTCATAACAGGTACTTCTAGATTCCCAGATACTCCCCGATAATGCAGATGCATTACCCAGCCCCCAGGAAGGGAAAGCAGGAGCTCTCCATTACAACTTGCAAATCACTTTGTCAATTTTGAAAGAGAAAGCTCAGTTCTGCTTATATTTTACTTGAATGAAACTGCTGACTGTACTGCATGTAAATTCTGTTTTCTCTGGAATAAGGAGGGGTGTAGCTGTCTGTGTGTATTTTCATGGCACATTGGGGACATTTTGGAAGTTTAGTGGAAGCTGCTGATGCATAAGGAGTGCAAACCTGTGCCTTTGGATGTGGTAACCGTTCATTCCCACCGGTGCAGGTGTTAATGGCCTAAAAATGGAGAAGAGTACCTTTAAATCTCTTACACCCCGCATCTCTAAATCACTCTGGGTCTAAGATCTCGATCTGGTGGTGTGTAACTGCTGTTGTTTTTGATCTTATCTAGGTATTTCTGGGGGATTTTGAGGTTGGGAAGAAAACTTTTCCAAAGATCATATCCGGCTGGGATTGCTGTGAAATAGAGATTTTTGGAGTTCACTTGAGTTAACAAAATGAATTAAGCATTTAAATTTTAGCTTGTAGAATTATGTGTTGAATTTTAACCTTTTACTTAAGAAACCTCTGCCATGGTAGAAAGGGCATAGGAAAATGCAAATTTATGAAGCTTCTTTGATAAAGAACAATACCGGAGGAGACCAAGGGATGCAAGGAACCCAGAGGGGCTCCTCTGTCTCCAAGCTTATCAAGACTGACAGATGTACTCACATAAGCACCAAAGGACCCCTTCTTCCCCACTATACATGGAGCACAGCAGACTGTCCTTGGCACAACAGTAAATAATAACAAGCAGTGGACACTGGGGTTTGTTTAAGAGCTTTTACCCAGCCTATCTTACATGCATTCACTTGCTCTCTCCAAGCTTTACAGGTTCATTAAGACCTGACTGCCCCCCTCCCCAGAGGAATATCATTGCTAGCCTGAGAATAGTAGGCAGAAAGTTCTTTCAGTTCTTGCTATGCAGCTGTCTGCAGCCACTAGCCTCACGCATAAGTGGATAGGGTCCCTACACATCCCCAAGCATGCAGCTCAGTGATTTCCAGGATCAACACACATGTTCAGTGTAAGAGCCGTAATGAGAGATGCGGGACTCCAGGCAGCTCTTCCAAAATGCAGTTTATTACATCCAAGACGTTACAGCAGTCCAGGGTCGTGGGCGACAGAGCCTGTGCCTACAGCTATCAGCTGCATCTGCAGGCAGTCCTGAAAACCCTTAGTTTAGGATACAAATGCATTATATACTTTTCTTTGCTGAGCATCTTAATACAGTGGAACCAATCTATCTCTTAACTTTTATCTATAGCCTATCATAACTACTATAATTGCCATATTCATGTTACTATTCTCCAGTCACTAAAAGTTAGTACATTACAGTTTAAGCTAGAAGATGTTTTTCAGTTTTCTTGCAATGGAAAATTCTGAGACCTTTTTTCTACTTGCAACATCTGCTGACTTGTTTGCCTGTGCTATCTTTCTGCTTGGTAAAAACATCTTTTTGTTTGAGGTGGGTTTATCCTTTGCTCTAAGTCATAAAACCCCCTTCTAACTAACATACCCTTTGCCTCCTTGGTTATCCAGTAAGACTGGCTCAGCAATTCTTTTCTTCTGTATCAAAACTGGCTTCCATCTCTATTCCTTCCTCAGCTTCTACATTCAAAAATCTTTCTGTCAAGCATACATATCTGTGAGACTTTCTCGTCAAACTTTTATCCTTCCCAACAGTTCAGGATCTGTTCTCCAGCCAGAATCTCCCCTGCTGCCTTTTCATGTTATCTTCTTTTTCAGATCACTTCTTTTTGGGAAGCCACCTTCCTGGCTTCCTCTTCTTCCAGCACCAAAGCCTGTGTTCCTCCCAGTCTAGACCAGGACACAGTATAAGGCAGAAGCACAACATCTGATCAGCCTCCTTGTTGTTGGTTCTTTCTCAGGCCTGCTTATTAATTGTAGGGTTTAGGTTCTTAATTGGAGGATTAAAATGTGCCACTACATTTTAGTTCACATACTATCAGAATGTACAGCTGAGTAATACCAAATGCAGCCAGCAAGCTGCTGCTTCAGAGTTCAAAAGTTCAATTTCAGACACTCACGTACAGGCCCAGCTATCTGCCAGCTGTGTGTGCTTACAGTTCAGGCTATTTCTTCACCTAAGACACAGATAGATAGGTTATAGCCATGCTGAGACAAAGTGGAATCTGAAGATCGTTTCCATGTAAGAGCCACTTCTCTCAGGACACCCACAGGTTAATGGATTAGGTCATGTGTCATCCCCTAGTCTCAGTTAACTCCCCCCACTTGCTCTGGAGTCAGTTCAAGAGAAAGCAAATTGCCTTCATCCAAAAGGCACTGCAGCCTGTGGATGATTTCTCTACTGAGAAAACTGGATCAGGCCCCAGTCTGGGGTTGTCACAGTGTCTGGGTGTTTGTCAGGGCTGCTCGACTTGCAGCCACAACAAAGCATTGGCAAGGCAGCACAAAGCCACAAGCCCCAATTCATTGTGATTTTTCATATCTCAGTAAGAAAGACACAATTGAAAGTATCACAAGAATATTCCCAAGTGGATTTAAAAAAGTTTTGATGCTGGTTAAAACTTGAATTCCTGTTTCTTTTAGATGCTCTTTATCTAGGTCAGGGTTGAAGTTCTTGCTCAGAAGAGCACTGTACTTCCCTGTCATTGCTGTTGGATTGACAGAGACAGTTTTCAGTTTCTAGTTCTCAAATGCTGCAAAACAGTGATGCCCTTTAGGATTTCTCTAAGGTCTCGCAGGAGTCTCTGGTCCTGCTTTCAGTCCCTGTACAGGAAGTTTAATAGGCAAGTTCTTGCTACAGACTTAGGTCTTGCATTTTTTTCACTCCTTTCTGTCAACATTGCAGTGATTCAATAGGCTTCTTTTGTGTGGAGATTCTCAGTTCCATTGAAGAGAATTCTCCCAGGCTTCAGGCCTGGGAAACAGAGAGGAAGAATGAAAACAATTACTATCTCTCTTTCTGTTCATGTTGTTTATAGATATGTACCTTCAGAGTGTGCTATTCATAGTTCACTAATAGTGTGAAAGGTTTTTACTTTGTGACCAATCGAATTTCACCTTAGCAATCCAGGTTATAAAAGAACACTACCTCTTAATAAGGGATCTCTCTCTTTTTCGCCTTCTGAACCACGGAGTCATTTTCTCTGTCCCTGACTCAACAGCATCATCTTTGACTTCATGTCTCATCTCCAGCCCTACAATTCATTTTGGTAATTTGAAATCCTGTGCCAGTTTGTGCACTCCTGTGCTGAGAATGACTTGTGGCTCCCTGGATGGCAGCCCTCACATCTGTGCTTATGGAACAAACAACTGGTGCAGGTGTTAGGTAAGGAGGATGGGATGAGAGATATCCATTTTTGTTCTCCCTTGGACACTGATGGCTAATAGGGACCAAAGGGAGTCACACAGCCCTGAAAATATACAACCTTCCTCACCAGCAAGTCCAGTCTGAAGTTGAATGATCTGCAAATTCCCTTTCTTTTCTATGTTGGCTGATTGCACCATGTTTTAGATCAGAAGGACACACATTCTGTCCTATGGCTGTTTGCTCTTCAGTCACTGTTATCTGGAAAATGGGCAGGGCATTGACAGGGGTGCTGCTTTCCTAGAGTTCACCAAGGTCTTTACTCTGGTTTCTGGGAGCAAATAGTCAATGCAGTTTTCAAACTCAGTTACGAATTACAGCCTTTATTCTACAATGAGGGCCAAATGAATGCTGTTCAAAATTGGAGCTGCATTGTGTTGCTTTCCTCAGAGAAATGCATCTGCTCTGGGTTGGGTTTTTTTCTGCCATTGGCACATTTGTTTGTGCTGCACAGGGAACTGGGTATGTTTTGAAGCTAAATCTTCCCTACCAAGCAGCAGCTCTTGCTCAGCTTTGGTGGTTATTTAGAATCTCAGAAGAGAATCATCAGCTGCTCAAATTGTACATTCAAACACACAAGGTGATATGCTAATTGGGCTTTCATTAGTGCCTGGCTCATGTCACCAACAGACTAGAAAGGGGCTAAGCAGATGAAGTACTTTTCCACTCTTGAGCTGGTACTGATGCAGCTATGTACTATAGTTTTTTGGTTTTTTTTTTTATTTTTATTTTTTTTTTTTAATTCGGAAAGTTCTAATTTTCTCTGTGACTGCATCTGTACACTGTAGCACTCAAATATTGCTCTGGTGTATTACAATCAGAGCTGAGCTTTTTATGAAAAAGGGAGCAGAGGCTGTGAAATTCCTTTCTTGTCTTTAGTGTTATTAATGTCTGGGGTACATTCAATTAGGTTAGACAAGTAAAATTTCATAATTTGACTTATCACTGCTGTTCACATATGCGTTCATATCTACATAGTTAGGCATTTTGTGTCCTCTAAGAATGCACATACCATGGATAATAAACAGCTGGGCGTCATTTAATGAGCAAGTGAGAGGCACAGCCCTGTTTTTCCAGGACAGTGTCCACCATGTGAGCTCAAGCAGAAATTGTAGCTGAATTTAAACAGAATCTGTTCTTTTTTTCACTGCTGCCAGTAGAAACCTTTGCAAACTGAGAAGCTCTTACATAGCAAGCAGCTGTAGCAATACAGTACATGATGGATCTATAGTCACCATCTGATCTATGTGGGTATGGTACAGCATCAGAAGTCGATCAGAAGGGCTGTGTTCCTATTTTCACCTCCAGAGGTGAACTACTGCATCTCTATGTGCCTCTGCTACCCCATCACCTGTACAATAAGGACAGTATCTGTATCTCCCTTTATAAAATTATTTGCTATGACAAATCTAAGATAAGCTAAGTCTACATCTTCAGGAATTGAAAAATTGCATTTTGGTCATGATAACTACTACAGGTAGCTTAAGGAGGAGTAGATTTGCTTAATAGGAAACCATTTTTATTCAGCTCTAAATGAAATAAGTTGATATTATTAAATGTAATCAAATACAGTTGCTATTGAAGGTGGATGCTTGTGAGTTGGCAAAATATTTTTGTCTTGTAATAAACTCAAATGTAATAAAAAGAGTAAGGACAGAAGAGAACTCTGATGTTGGAAAGGCCATAGCAATACTGTTAGGATTTTTTTTTAACCATAAATTGAGAGTGCAGAACTATTTATTGCTTTAACTTCAGCAAAAAAAAAATAGTGACAGCAGGGATCTTGTTAAACTGGGACACATATTTCAGTGACTAGAAACCTCTTGTATCGCAATTACAGAGATATGATCTTAGGCTTTGGTCCATTTGTCTGTCTTAAAGAGGGTTATTGATGCTGTTGGTTTGCATCCAGCTTGCAGACAAAGATACTTAACTAAATATTTTCTTTTTGCTTCTGTCATTAGCTGGGGTGCATAGATGGGGCTGGGGCTGTCTTGCTTAGTTCAATTATTAGACCTCTATTGTTTCTCAAGTGTAAAAAAATCTGACAACAGAGGATGAAGAATTATTCCAAAGCCTATCACTGGTATGAACAAATGAAATCCATCATGAATTTAAATGTAGCCATGTATTATAACCTAGTGCTTTCACTGGGCCTTTTTCCTATGTAAATGCTATATTTTTTGAAAGATGTGGGCAAGGGCAAATTCAAGGAGTTGCTGAATTCTTTGTCATGAGCTCCTATTGAAGTTCATTTACTTCTCATCCATCTCACTGAACAAGAGCTAGGTAAGGAGTTTATTGAGGAAACATGCACGGTGGGAGGGCAATTTATAACTTCTTTCGCTCTTCCAAGCAGAACCATATCCCTGGGTAATGAGTGCAGGGAGTGAACCCAGTGACTGCTGTGATTGTGCTCAGCAATAACAGCAAAGAGTTCTCTTGCAGGTGTTGTGTTTGCTCCGTTTCTGCCTAGGAGCTGTTCAGGAATTGTTTAATGATTGCTGTCACTGGGGTACTCAGGGTCTTGGGAGAAGTGACTGTTTGGGACTGTACTTTCCAATTGTCTGGGACCTGTGAAAGTAAGCACAGGGCTGTAGCTGAAATATTAATAGAAAGAGAACCACAGGAAATAACTCCAGCCAGCAGTGGTGTGTTTTAATCTTTATAAATTGAATTCTTCCCAGAAGAAGCAAGAATTGCTCTTAATGAAGACAGTCTTCCTTAATAATCTCTTCTCATAAAACCACTGACAATTAAAAGGGTGTGATAAAATAAAAAAATAAAAAGCTTCTGGCTGTGAGCCAGAAGCAGCTTGCTTGCCCACCAGATGGAGCTAAGACATTCTCTCCAGGCTGGCTAGGAGCTAGTGAGTGCTCCAAGATTTCCTACTCTTGGGTCCTGCAGTGTGCCTAATGCCAGGGTTTAGGCCCCCTTTGTGACCACCCCCCCCACCCGTAGCTCCCTGCTCGGGGGCGAGGCAAGGGTAGCCAGGCTGGGCTCTACCAGCAGCTGCAGCAGGGACACACAGGCTCTGCTGTTCTTTTGTCCATCATTGTTTCCATGTCAGTTTATGCTGTTTTTTTTTCTTCATAATGCTGTTATTAGCCATACAATTTGCTGAGGGGATGGGCATGGGAGGTTCACTTAATACAGCAGAGGAGAGGTGCTGTGTCAAGGGTATTGGAGGTTTATGAGACCTTGATGGTCCTTGAAGGTGTACCACGTTTCCTCTGAGGTGACAGCAAACCTCACTGGTTGTCTTTGATGGGAGTTAAAGGCCTTCCCCCCAACCCAAGATGAGCACCGCCTTTTTCTTTCTCAAATGAATGTGATAGTAATGGTTATACCTAAGGATTAGTAACTGTGGCAGTCCTTGTGTCCTCTTCTGGCTGAGTGCTCCTGAAAGCTGACACCCAGGTGTGAAATCACATAAAGAGGAGTTAATTTAAAATAAGATTAAATAATTGTGGGGAAGGAGGGTAAAGGTAATTACACCAAGTGGCCAGGTATTTAACTTCTTTAGCTCTTTTCTGCTTTAAAATCTACTGTCCATTTGCATAGTTTGTCTCAAGAATTTTATTTTTATTTTTGGTCAGTGGTGTTTTGATTGTTGGTTACATGAGATGTTTATGACAATGATACTTTTAAAGCTTTTGGTTCTCACATTTGAAGGGTTAAAATGGAGTGAGGAGAAAGGTTTAATTGAAAAAAATTGTTTGTCTAATTAAAATTACTTATCAGCTATTGCGGAGGATCATTAACGGGACATCATGCCATGATCAATATGATCAAGTGAAGCTGATTTATTACAAAAAGTAAGCTATACTTATACTGTTTTCTGTTGTTCACACCTCAAGCTAATACATGATTGGTTAAATCCTTCTTATGCATGCATTTTAATATATCAGTTAATTTTAGTTAATCTTCCTTCTTCAGGAGTCTTGCTGCGGTTTTCTTGTCTGCCTTTGCATCCTGAACTGTCTGCTTTCGAGTGTGTTCTTCTCCTTTCATGTCCTTCAAGGCCATGGTGACCTTACTCAGTTTCTCTGAAGGCTGGATTGTGCATATGTTGTATGTGTCCATTGTCCTGCAAAAATCTCTCAACAGTCAACATATTTTTGACAAATCCGCTTATTAGTGAAAAAATAATATAAAATACTTAAACTATAAATAAGGAAACATAACAAGGAAGAAAGCAGCTTATGTACTGGTTTATAGGGAATTTCATTGAGTATATCTTGAGTGGAATAATAGGAGGGCTTAATTCACTTGAGGTAAATTAAAACAGTTGCATTAGGTTCTGTCTCCTAAAAATCCTCCTTTGGACTCCTGGAGTAGATGGCTTATTCAGAGATTATGTTCTAGATGCATTTTTTTTTCCTTCTCTCAGTAAAGATATTTGCCTCTAGAAGGGTGACCTGAGCATTTTTATGTGCAGTCAGAAAGATAGCTTAATTAGCCATAGCAGAGGTTAAGTGGGATAAATCACATGGCTGAATGATGCTGTGTAAGTGGAGGAGGTGGAGGCTTCTGGAGTGTGTGGGGTTGTTCACACAGCCACAGTGTGGTAGGAGCTGGGCCAGCAGGAAGTTTCAGGGTAAACAAGAAAGGTCATGTTGTATTCTCTAGAGCTGGCTGGCAAATCAGCACAAAGCTTCTGTCTGAACAACAAGCTAATATCAAGGACAACCACTTTAGGTTTTTGAAGGTTTTTTTTTTTTTCTCTCTTATGATTTCATTTTTAAAAAATTTAGCAATGATCAGGCAGGTGCTACAGCCATCCCTGGTGAGAATGGGCAACACCTCAGGTTAAAATAGGGAATAAGATGAGGAAGTACCAACTGAAAGGAGAATGGCTGACTCAGTTAAAATCCATCAAAGGTTGCTTCTTAGTGCTGATGAAGGATGGATGAGGTTCCAGAGAGAGTCAGCATTTGAAACAACTTTGAAAATGAAAGCAGTGGTGTGGGGGGGACAAGCAGACATCTGTAGTTTTTAGAACAGCAGGATGTAAAGTTTAAAACAAACCACCTTGAATACGATGAGGTGTGAATACAGCCAAATGTGTTGAACCATGACAACAATCTCAATTTCCTTCCACATTAGAATAGCAGACAGTGTCAATAAGGAAGGGGCAACTTGTATTTTCTCTGCAGGAGAGCTTCTTGATACTATTTAGAATAGTTTTTGCTTTTCCTAAGCAAAAATAAAGTTACATAATGAGAGAAGTTTTGTGGGATGAGGATCTAAGAGTAGTTATCTGCGAGTTTCTGTGAAATGTGGAGGATGGGGTGTGTGGGATTCCTTGGGAGGGTGTGGTGGGTCTGATGCCTGTCAGTTCACAGAGCAACAATTTTTGAGAGGAACTAGAAAATGTACTGCATTTCTAGGCCACGAACAGCTGGAAAGGCTGGAAACACTTGGATGAAAGTATTAACAGTCAAAAGAATCCTAACAATTAGAAGAATTCATTTGAATTAAGTGGGATTCAGTTCAAGGACAGGCACAGAGTCCTGTGATGAGGTATAAATTATGTGTGAGATAAGCAAATGAATGAAGATCTAGGGGACTCTCTCAAGGAAGGACATGGGTTTATGGTGAATGACAAACTGAGCAGCAGCTGAGGACATCACAGTGGTGCAAGGTAACATGAACAAGAACACAACACCAGAAACAACCTTGCTGCTGTGATAGGCACTTCACAGATGCAGCATTCCAGACCCCACATGGAGGTGTGGAGTGAGTGGATATGTGGAGAGCATGGGCAGTGAGGAAAGGCTGAAAGAATTAATACATTTAATCTAGAGATAAGACAGCTGCAGAGCTGTGAGAGTTCATAAAATAAAATAAAATGGCTGCCTTAGAGAAGTGTGTGGCACACATAGCACAAGAAGTGGTGGGCTTAAACTCCCCTGGAGGAATATTGTATTAGTGGGAAAAGCTTCCTATCAGCAGGGCTACATAAACTACTGACATAGAGTTTTCTTATGGACACGGTAAATAAATTTCTGAGGAAAAAAAAAAAAGTGTACCATTGCTATTGGAATGGGACAAAGAATTAGTAAAACTGCCCTTGATGCTTTTCATAAACTTCTTTTCTTTAGGTATTCCAAAAAAGAGCCACAGACACCACTCTGGGCACCATAGGCACATGGAAATACCCAGTTCACCTGTTTTGTTTTGATCAAAAAAGCAGTAGCAACAAGAAAAGGGCAAGCTCCTGGTGTCCCTTAGCTGGTGGAAGACATTCAGCCACCCTGTGAAACTTATTTTAGTAAAGGGGTGATGAGGAAAACAAGAGAATGATATTTTTCTCCAGCTGATAGTTGGCCTATGCAAGCATCAAGTGATTCTGCCAGTCTTCTGCTGCTCCAGTCATGGCGGTTGTTTTTTCAAAAGAGGATCTTAAATCCAGGTGCTGCTGTGGAGCCTTTCCTTTCTGAGAAGGCTGTAATCTGATTTTAAGACTCCCCATGGGATACCTGATAAAACCCCATGGCCCCGGGTCTGTTCCCTCTACTCTCTGGTGGCTCTTGGGGACTTTGCTTGGGCTTGGGCTCCTGGGCCTCTGCCTCCAGCCATCCCCCCACCCCAGCACGGGGAGGGGAATAAAATGGACTCTCGTGCTTAACAACAAGGAGACTTGTCTCATCTGTGCCCTGGAGTTGTGGCCTCCCTGGACACGGCCTTGTCACTGTAGCCACACGCTGCTACGTGCTTCTTTGCAGGGTCAGCTCCAGAATTCTTCAGGGCACTGTGCATGGCATGTGACAAAGCAAGCCAAAAACAAATGTCCAGCATGCAAGTTGTAATACTTCAAGTCAAAACATGTCCCTGGGCTGGATTTCTAGATCTTGGAAAGGCAGGATCTTCTGCTTGAAATCACACAAAAGTCCCAAACAGACCAAAATTCACTACTGTTTTCAAAAATACAAGGTATTCAGTCGTTATGCAACAGAGAGCACCTTGATTGTATTTACATGAATCAAAATTAGACTAGTCAAATAGTTCCTGATGATCCTTGTAGGTGAGATGCTAACAAACACAATGGCCTAACAAATGTAAATAGTAATTTAACTGATTATAATGACATATTCTACTGTGACTATACTTTTTTAGAGATCATGCATTATACTTTGCTTCTGTGTCGAAAGAGTTCAATCAGCTTGGAGAGAGCAGTTGAGAGTGCCAGTCCCGTGTGTTGCTGGACTCTATCTGTAGCTTGTTATTCTGTGTGCTTTGGAAAGCAATCTTTCTTCTTTTTTCTTTTTTTTTTTTTTTTTTTTGGAAAATGAGGTACAAACAGTAGAAATGGAAGTTGAGTATATTTAATAATTTAATAATAATTTAATAATTTAATAATTTGGAGTAGTCTGAGAATCTTGGATTAAAAATACTGTGGAAGCTGTGGAAGCTATGGAAGCCAGTTTTCTTCCTCCTGGTTTGTTGGCAGTATCACTGCATCACTTTTTCTATATCTTCTGTCTGAAGAGGGAGAAAAATGATGTGTGGGTATCTCAGGTAGATGGTCTGGTAAAATGGAGAATTATTTCCCCTTAAAAGAACTGAGTAAAGATGTTTCTTAAGATGGGGATCCATCATGTTGGATTATTCTTTTGTACTTTATAGTGGCTTGCTAGAGAAAACAACCCTTGTGCAGTGTAAGGTAAAGAAAATCATGGTTGACATTTTGTTTTAATCTATCATATGAGTTTATGAAAACTCATTACTCCAGTGCTAAAAATATTGCCAAGTAGCCCTTTAAAATGTAATCAAATCCCTTTTCTTCTGATACTAGTCCATCAGTCTGAAGAATTATATTGTTTTTGATGATGATGAGAAAAAGAATACGGAAGCAGAGGACTGTTTTTTTTGATGGATGACTTTGTAATTACAGAGTGAAACTGTAAGTCCCAAGGAGTTAAGGGGAGATTTCATGTTTGGTTCCCACGAGAACAGTTTGTAGATTGTTAGTATTTCTCTGGCTATGGAGGATGTACTGTAAGAGATTATTTTCTTACAGTATTTCAGGAAGTTGGCTTCTGGCATGGTAAGTCAATAGGAGTTGTACCACAGACTATCAGAGTGCTGGTTGTGATCAGGATATGAAAGGTATACAAGTGATGGGGAAAAGGGCAGCATGAAAATATGAAAAACTCTACCACGTTTTACGAACCCCCAAACTGTCATGTTTAGTTTGCTCTCAGTTATGTCTGCATTCACCCACAGTTTTCTGTGCTATTTTGAACGTCCATATGACACAAATGGAACCGTGTCAGGAAACACAAAGCTGTCTTTATAATATAAAATTTGCAAGTACTGCTATGTCTCCCTCACAAGGGAGTGAGAAACAGAACATTCTATACCTTTCTATGGGTCTTTCTTGTTCTTTTAACTATGCTAGTGTGAGATAAAAGAGTTGCTAATTGCATGCATGTGCAAATGTGGCTTGGAAATGTTAAGCAACCTGGACTATTTCAAATGAAATGCAGTAAAGGATTTGAAATTTAAATTGCAACATGGCAAGAACGTTATGGGGTCTATTCCAAAAGGAATTGTTTAAATGAAGAATTGGTTAGAAGCTGGGACTGGAGCTCTGGAGAGCGGGATTTGGGTCCTGGCTCAGCTGCACATTGTCTGTATGGCAAATCACTTCTGAACTTGCTATGGATTTCACCCTTCATTCTGACTTTATGCTCCTTGCTGTAGACACCAAGTCCCACTGCAAGGGTTTTGGTGTGGGGCACAGTGGGGCCTCTTCTCATCTGAAGTCTCTGAATGCACAGATAGTTTGGAGGATAAACGATGACAATAATCAATATACCTGAAGTTCATTCAAGAACTCATCCAACTGAGTATTTTGAACTATCTGGAAGGATGGCATGCAAAATAATTTTCCAATGAATGAGACTTTTGGTTATCCTGTACCATCCAACTAAGCAGCCAGAAGTTAGTGCTGTCTGAAGGAAAAGGGGCAAAATTGGACCAATTGGCAGTAATAGCTAAAGTAAATGCCACTCCTATTCCAGAATACTGAGAAACTTTGGAGGACAGTAATAAATATGAGCCTAATTTCAATGCTTTGATATTTCTGTTTCCCATCCCTGTCCAAGATGTTGAATGTGAATGTCCATCAGATGCAGTCATTTTAATATAAATATTCTGGCTTGACTGCATGGATAACCTCAATCTGCCTTCACACTGTCACTGCTCATACTGGATTAAATAATCAGGCCAAGACCAAGCTGTTTCAGCACCAGCGATTAAAGATGATTAGGAAGAGTTTGCTGTAGTTTTAACTACAGGAGTTAGGAACATGATTGTGTTCTCTGGCCAACAAGACACTTTCTCAATTACAGATATCAAGTAGTCTAAGAAAGGGGAGAATTTCTCATTACAAGGCTTGTCATAGCTTAATCTATGTCCATGAATCATCTGTACTCTCACTCAAATAATTATTGTCTTTTCAAATATTAGTTGCTATTAGTGTTGAAACAGTATTTCTTTTTTTATGGATTATTAAATTATTTATATGTTACTTTGTAACCTTGGTTAGCTTGAAGTTGTCATGCCAGATTTCGCAAGAAGAGTAATTGGATAAATCCAGTGATATTATATAGATACATGCCTGACCCAATACAAAATGGCTGGGTAATAATTGATACCTTTTAAAATTTTTTCAGTGTCTTGTGTTTGTTTGGATTCAGTTTTATGACTTGATATTAGCTAGTCAAATTTATGGATAAAGTTAATGAATTTATTTAAATGAGAGTCTGGAGGATTAGCTACTGTAGGGGCTCTCTCTGCTCACTATTCTTATGTTAAAAGAAAAAAATCCTTGGTAAAATGAGTAGTTTTGACAGGCTCAGCCTCTGATACTTTGAAATGTTGAGGACCCTGTTGATCCTACATTATTGAGGAATTATAGTAGCCTACTCTTGGATGGATAATTGAAATTCAAAAAGTGATGCTTTTGCATCCTTGGGCCATAATGGGTTGCTATTTCACAGAGAGATTAGTGAAGGCACTAATCCAAGCTGCCCAAAACAGATGAGGCTTTGTAGCAAATCTGTGGCTTGTGAGGTTTCCTGCCTCCCCAGTTTCTCTTTTTGTGGGACCAAACTATAAAGGATGTTGTGATCACAGTCTCTTTCTTTTGCTGCCACTTGGGCCAAAATGTTGTAGTTTTTTAAATGTGGATGAATTTACAGCATTGCCCACACTTTCATCTTTCAGGTTAATGGGTGAGGTTTGTATGGATTTATAGATTTATCACAAGTTTAGTGGTATGTTATGAGCTTCTACATGAAATCTACTCATATTTTAAGATTTAAAAAGTTGTGGTGGCAGCAGTTGGGTTCTTCTAGGAATTGTATTGCCGAATGATTTGCTCATTAAAAATCTGTCCTTGTTTAGGCATCTAGGTAGGAATTTGAGAGTCTGCAGTTGGGCACACAATTATGAAAATAAACAGTCAAAATTGAAGAAAATTAAGAAAGGTTAATTGTAAAGGAAAAATAATCAAGTTTGAGGTTAAAGAAGGCTCAAGACAATAGGTAAAAAAAGGACAGAAATTGCTAAGTAATCCAGGAGTGACCAGTGCTTTTAAAAAGACTAAATTTTAAATCAAGATCTCTGAAATAGAAATGAGAAGCAATGGTTGCAAGTTTTAACCGCATTTTCAGATTTTTTTTTTTTTTTTTGTGACATAAGGTGTGTATATTGATTAAATTGTTTTAATCCCATCTGGGGTTGAAGTGACAAGTCCAGTGCAACCGTATTTTATTTTTATCATCTGTGTGGTGAGTTGGTTCAGAGCTTATTTCTCTTCCTTGTCCCTGGAGAGCTGTCTATTTTAATTTACTTGCTTTTCCTCCCAAGGATGCTCTGAAATATGGTTTTTTTTCAGCATGGGCACCTTTTTCATAGTGTTGCTTTGATCTCTTGATAAGATCAGTTTTGTGGGTTAATCAGGTTGGGGAAAATCATGATGTAGAGAAATGAAGCAATAGAAAACAGATCTGCTGTAAGATTAAGGGCTTGGCAAGCACTGGTGTTTACTGCATTGATAACCAAAAAGCTTTTTGTTCCCAGATTTAAACAAGATCCGTGTTACAGCCACACCTGCCTCATAAGATTATTTTTGCCACCATGTGAACTAGAAAAACAGTTTTGTATGAGTGAAAAGTAAAGTATTCTTATTATCAACAAATTATGTTTTGTTATTACATATTTATACTTTGACCCAGTTTGCTATCTTATCAGAACAGCTGAAGGGCTAATGCAAGGCAAGAGCATGGTTTAATCTGAAACTATGGCCTAAGATATTTTTAACTTTATGAATTGATTGCCAGAAAATCAGGTCACTGATGTACTCTGGAGTGTCAGAAAAGCTCTATTTGGACATGGCTGTGGCTGAGGGACAGTGTATACACCCCAGGTGTTTCTTTGACTACTGCTAAGTGGACAGGTAGCTGAAATGGTAATTGCAAACACCTGGCACATTTGAGATTTTGCTCATGGTAAAATCTGGGAAAACATTTCTTCACTGTCTTCTTTTTTCATCATCAGCTTGAGGCACCTCAGTTCTGTGGGCCTCTGAGAGTATGGATCAAGATTTAATGCATGCCTTTCTCTTGTGCTTCTCCAAACTGTGTTATGTTTTAATTAAATACTTAATCTATAACATAGAAAAATAAATCTATCAAAAGAAAATAGCTCCCCTGGGGGTTCTTTCTGCTGCCGCCCAATGTTCTGTAAGCCATCACTAGGAGAGCAGTGCCAAGATGATGTATGGATCTAATAGACCAGCATGATGAGGTGGAGCTGGAAGAGAGAGGGTTTTTAACATTGTCTGTGTTCCTGCATTCTGGTTTTTAATTTCTTTGTGAAGATCTGGCCAGTGTGGTCAGATTTATACAGAGCAATTAGGAGAAAAAAAAAATTCAGTTGCTTGAGTTTATTAGCATGGTAGGTTCCTGTGTAATTTTTTCCATAGCTATTGAGATGCCTTAGGATCCTTTAGATTCATTTGCAGCAGAAGTAAAGGAATTTACTTTTACGGACTTACATCAATGCACATAATTTTAAGCTCGTAATAGTTTGACTTCTGAAAATAGTACAAACACTCCTAAGTACTTAAGAAAATATGACAACAATTCTCACTGAAAGTCAACAAGATTTAGAATTTCAAAGGCAAAGTACCTTCTGAAAATGACCCAGTACTACTTCCAGTATTCAGGAAGCTGAAATAGGTTTACTTGTCAACCTGGTTTTGCTCTAAGAATATCAGAAGTCACAACAGCCCTCATCTGTTACCAGGTTTCACACTTGATGATGAAATGTCAACATCCAGTCAAAATTTGGTTTTGATTTTCAGTGAAGTCTTATTTTAGTCAAAATGAGAGAGGCCAGTTTGACCATGCATTTTCTTAGATAACATTTTTTTCAGATCAGTGGGCCTTTGTCCACCATCAGAATCTCCAAGAACCACAGCAACCTTTTATCATGACTGTTGTAATCAAATGTAAGTTATAATTACTGATTACTTGCATGAGGGGATCGAGGGTACCCTCAGTAAGTTCATGGACAACACCAATTTGGGTGGGAGTATTAATATGCTTGGAGGGCAGGAAGGCTCTGCAGAGGGAGCTGGATCAAAGGGCTGAGGGCAAGGGGAGGAGGCCAAGTACCAGATCCTGCACTTTGGCCACAACCCTGTGCAGAACTATGGGCTGGGGACAGAGTGGCCTGGGGGAGCTGGGTGACAGTGGTTGAACATGAGCTAACATATGGCATCCTAGCCTGTGTCAGCAATAGTGTGGCCAGCAGGAGCAGGGCACTGATTGTTCCCCTGTGCTTGGCACTGGTGAGGCCACACCTTGAGTGCTGTGGCCAGTTGTGGGTCCCTCACTTCAGAAGGGACATTGAGGTACTGAAGAGTCCAGAAAAGGGCAACAGAACTGATGAAGGGTCTGAAGCACAGGTCCTATGAGGAGCAGCTGAGGGAGCTGGGGTCGTTCAGTCTGGAGAACAGGAGGCTCAGAGGTGACCTTATCACTCTACAGCTGCCTGAAAGGAGCTTGTAGCCAGTTGGGGGTTGGTCCCTTTTCCCAGGCAGCCAGCTACAGGACAAGAGGACACAGCCTCAAGCTGCATTATGAGGCATCAGGAAGAATTTTTCCACAGAAATGGTTGTTGATCTCTGGAACAGGCTACCCAGGGAGGTGGGGGAATCACCATCCCTGGATGAGTTCAAGAAATGACTGGATATGGCACTTAGTGCTATGGTCTAGTTGCCATGGTGGTGCTTAGTCAAAGGATGGACCCTGTGATCTCAGAGAGCTTTTCCAATGCTAAATGATTCTGCGATTATGGTTTTAGGGATGAGCTGCAGACCAGTTCTCATTACTTCCAGCAATCCAGTCTTGATTGCTTTGGTTGAGATGTGGGTGTTTGTTAAAGACAAACTTGCTCTGTGTCTTCATCCATCAAAGAGTGCCAAATGGAAGAGACAGATTACAGGAGGAGAGTCTGTAGGTGCACACACATGGAGAAAATCTAAGCAAATGCTCCTGATGCTGACACTATGGTATGATGTCACGGGCGGACAATTTCCTATAAGCAAATAATGTAAAATGCTTATTGTCATTTATAGTGGGATTAATCAGATAAGAGGCTTTTCAAATTGAGGATGCCCTTTCATGAGCTTTGAACCCAAATCCTGGAGCCTTAACAAATCTCACTGCAGGCAGGAACAGCTTTGGAGCACAAACACATCTCCAGAGTAGATAAGATTATCTGATTAATTTAAGATCATAAACAAAGGTCCTGTTACTGTAAAAACTTGTCATGGTTGATTTTTGAAGGTCACTTTCTGCTATGGCAACAGAGAAACTGTGCTTCTGAAAGGAAGAATCATGTTAGAATGGGGAGGCTACACAGAGGGATAAAAAGAGGCATGCAAAGCTGCTTTGGCATTTGCTGAAGATACCAGCAGTCCCTTTAGAGAACATTAATGATGGACCCTTCTTCCCCATCTGATCTGTTTCTCTCTCTCGTTATGTTTAGACTTGTTTTTTTTTTTTTCTGATGAAGTTTTGCTGTTGCTCAAGTTAAACACAAAATAACTGGTTAACCTGAAGGAGTTGAAGTATTTCTAAAGCATTTACTATTCCTGGTGAAATACATATGCAATCAGAAACCACAGTGCTTTGTCAGGTCTCATTAGGATGGATTGCATGGAAGGGAGAGAGCTGCTCACTGATGCACCAGGGCTGCTGCTGGTAGTAGGTGTGGATGGGACTTTCATACAGGAGTTTTGTTCAGATATTTTTCTCAGATTTTTTGTAAGAGGAAAGCAATCATATTTTGAAAGGTATGGAAAAAAGGAGAAGACACTGGATGATCTGATGGTCTCATTGGATCAGATCCCAGACATAACCCATTAAGAGCTGGGACACAGATGCAGATGAAACAATATTGGGGTTCTCTGTTGTTGAATAATTTCTCTTTACAGTGATCATATTCATGTCCAGAACAGGTTAAAAACTGAAGGTTATATCAAAATGATTGCTATATATAATTTTAAAACAGAGTAAATAATACATTTTCCTTTGTATTTGCCATCTGATGTGACTGCTCAGTTAAAGCCAAGTCACACTCTTGCATTTGTTAGGTGGAATTTCACACGTGAAAGCCCAGAGCTGATCCATAACCTAAACCGTGTTAAAGTTCCCTGCTGAAAGCATTATTTCTCTGATAATTTGCATCACCTGCTGGCTTCACAGTGTAGTGACTCTATTTACAGTGCGTTACTCTGTATTAGGTGCTGCCAGCCATCTGTAAAGTGCACTGCAGCTTATTATCACCTGCTTATGGGCATTAAAAAGACTGATGGACCAGATTCTTCTTTACAGAAAAGCCGCTTTTTGTCACTCTGTCTGCTTTAAAGGGACTCTGAGCTGCAGTTACTGTGATCTATTTCTGCTTTATGGTCCATCTGTACTTCTGCATTGTGTAAGGGACCCCAGCATAAATGAAAATGAGGTCACTGGGAATCTGCTCATGTTCAGCTGCAAGATGGACAAAAGATCTCTGTAGAATATGAATAGTAATGCACTGGTCTACTGTGAACACCAGCCCCTAAATTTGTAATCTATCTTGCGTGCCTTGCAGATGAAGAACTTGGCACCCAGAGGGAATAGGTGATGTGTCTGCAGTGTGAAGCAGAATCTGAGTCCTGTCACTAGAACCAAGCAGAAATATTTATATCATTGAGGATGAAGACGTATGTACAGAATGAAGGATTTTCTGAGTAGAAAGCATTTTTTTCTCCCACTGAATTCCCTTCAGAGGGAACTAAATCTGATCAGAGGACCATGAGAGGACACAGTTGTGGAATGCTTTAGGACAACCCTCTTGCTGATTCCCTGGCACTGCAGCCCTTGATGTCCTGGGAATGAGGGGCATTCTGCATAGCTGTTTGTTCTGGAAATGCTGGGGTTCTGAAACTCCCAGACAGCAGGGAATGTAGTCACTGCCAGAAATTTGCTAACAAACCAAGTTTTTGAATTTTTGAATGGAAATTGCCTGTTAGCTATGGTTGCATTGCCAAAACATGTCAATTTCTGCAAAAGATTCATTCATTTGCTGAAATCTGATAAAATGAGAAATTTCTCAAATTATCCTAGTGGTGCTGCTCTCAGCACTCACTTCCTGGACTTAATCACCCAAGGGTCCTCTTCTTTCTGTTTCTCTTGCTTTTAGCTCTTACATGCACCGAGGGGAAATGCTTCAGCAGATAACTGATTTTTTTTTCCTGTCAGATGCTTCTTTATCTCCTTTATTAGGTTGTTGGAGGAAAATTGCCAAATTTTAGCACTTAATGATCATTACTCCATCATATCCCTTAGCTGCAGGGAACCAAGTCCCCGCTGTACTGAGTCAGGAAGGTTGTAAATAAAATGCTTTGACATAGCATTGGTGTGTCTGGAAATTGTCACACACCTTGGTGATTGCGACTCTTGGCAGATGACAGCAGTGGTGTAGAAACATTTACAGTTAACTGTGCACCCATATGGAGAATTCCCTGTGATGCTACTGATGGATCACAGTGTGTCATGTATGCAGTGCTCCACACAGCAGAGCACAGTCAGGGGACTTGGGAATAGCAGTGTGAGCATTTTGTTGTTCGTTCTCAAGAAGTTGGATGCCAGATCTGAAGCATCCCAGGTCAGAGTCAGCTCACCCTGGCTGGGGAGTGCCTCCATGCTCACACTGCCTATGTGCCAAAGTGCTGCTCTGCCCTGCCTGGGGTGCAAGGGTACTGTAAGGGACTGGGAGTGTGGGCACAGAGAAGGGGAAAGGACAGGGCAAACAAGCTGCATACAATAAAGCCACCATGTACCTAATTTTTTCTTTCACTTTTGCTAGTGGTGCAAGTTAAAGCTGCTTATTCACACCACCCCTCTGTCCTCACAATTTTTAACTTAGGGCAGGACTGGAGAGCAGAGTGTGATCTGGTATTTTTCACTGTTGCACTTGGAATGCTCTAATTATTATGTCTATTGTCACTTCATATACAAAACCAAAGAGAGGTAGGAGATTCTCTGTCTGGAAATGCCTATTTTGAAATAATAACATTCTTCTGCAGTTGCCGGTGGTGCTCTGTATTAAGGGCAGCATATAATGATACTTTTCAAGACACTCATTTGGGGATACTTGTGTCTCAGCAGCACTTGAAGAGGCAAATCAAATGTTTGCAGTGATTGGGAAAGGCACAGAGAGCAAAACTGAAAATGTCACTATACCACTGTATATATCTGTGATTCACACACGCTTTGATTACAGTGTGCCATTCCCCTCATTTCTAAAGAATATATTAAAGCTAGAAAATGTTCAAAGAAGGGCAGCAGGTATGAAAATGTTACCACAGCTATGGAATAGCTTCTGTGCACAAGGAGTGACTCAGAACACTGTGTCATTTCAGTATGGGAGAAGAGATAGGTACATAATAGCTGGGTAATTGGCTAGGTTGCCTGGGTCCTGCTGATGGTACATGAAGCCAGAATCTGCCAGCCCTGGCTGAAATAGGGACTTAATTGATTTCTGCTTTGTGCTGAGGTGCCAAAGAAAACCCTGAAGTACTGCTTAGGTGCTGTAGCAGCTGGAGTCCAGTTCCTGTGTTTGCAGAACTTCTATAAAAGTGCAAGGCCTCCTGCTGTTACAGCTTGTCCTCCAGCTGCTTGGACAGGGAGGTTACGGATATGAATTGTAGACACGTCTGGAGGCAACATGACCATTTGCTTTTTTCCCTGAGAGTTCTTTTTCTTTTTTGGTATTAAATTGTGCTGGTAAGTCCCTGCAGGAAATTTTACCTGTAAATGGCCAGCATAAACAAAGTGGAAGGTCACTGAGGTGGAACATAAGGTCAGCTGAGACAGTGGTATTTTTTCTGGATTTTACATAAATGATTGCTTCTGGTTCACAAGGGAGATTGGTTCATGCTGTAATTAGCAGTGAGCTGATGCAATCCTCCTTGCATTCTATTACCAGTCCTTTACAGCAATGATTTTCTTGCTTATTTGCCTTTTTGTTATTACTATCTGCATTTTTCAGCTTATGACTTGAAATTTTGGATTCTTCAAAGGTCCATGACTGCTTTTGCTGCATGGCCTGCCTGTCAGAAGTGCTGAGACTTAGAGGCTGGACTTGACCCCAGTGGGAGGTGTTGTTGCCCATCATTTCTGAAATGATGTTACTTCCCAGAAGTTGTGATGCCTTCTGCCACTACAACATGCTCTGTTTTTTTTAAACAGCATTTTTTCCACAGGAAATGTAGGTAGCAGTTACCCACAAACCTCTGTCTCATGGTGTAGCAGATGACATTTAGTGCTTCAGTGGTCTGGTTGAAGGGTGGTGCTCTCACATCTACTCACATCTACTCTCATTTCCCATGTTACAAACCTTGGAAATGTCTTGATTTTCCCTCAGTTTGAAGGGTACATCTGTATTTTGGAGAAAGTATGGGAAAATGGCTCTGTAAATAGAAATGTCACAGGAAAAGATGCATAATGTACAGGTAGGGTAAATTCAGCTCTCTTACCCCACAGCACTTGGGACAGTTTTAATTGTCACTGTCAGGATCCATTGCAGGGTCAATGCTATGCTTAGATCCTGCTCCATCCTGCCATGGCCAAATAACAAGGGAAGCATCTCAGAGAACAGAGTGCCTTCCAACAATACTGAAAGGCATCTGGTCCCAGTGCTGCCCATTTGATCCCTGAGTAGCAGCACAGCTTAGGGGCACCACATGCTGCCATCGGGCACAGACAGCAGTTTCCTGAGTGTCCCTTATTTTGCTTTTGACAGAGCAGCTGTCTCTTCTCCTGTCTGAAAATATAGCTCTTGCCCTAATTACTAAACATGCAGTGAAGCCACCTGAACATTTAGGGGGAATATCTTTTTTGCACTTCCCCACCTGCGTCCCTGCTGATTAACAGCATCACTGAGCTGCACCATGTCCTTCCCCTTACCTGCGCATCTGAAACAGCTCTCCCTGGGTAGCTGCAAACTCTCTTTTCAGCAGATGAATAAAACATCATGGCCTTACGTCACTGTAAAACCTGCCTGGCCTTGCTTTTTTAAACCTCTGCTTATTTATTTACTTATCTGCGACATACGTCACTAATGGAATTTAAATGTTATGTTAAAGACTGATATTAGGAAGGTTTGGTTTTTTCCCCCCTTACTGGCTTCTGGATACCACAGGGAAATATTACAGCATATATTTTATGATGCTGATGTAGAAGTTCCCTGATTCATCTTCCACCCCACCATTCCTCTGATGCTCAAAAAATGTCTTGCCTGCAGCCAGTGTGATAAGCCTTAAAGAGTTACTGTTACAATGTATGAGATAGAAATACATTATTATAAACCAGTGATCTTTTTTGATTAGTTTATGTAACTCATGGTCTCTGTCAGAGTGAGTGAGTCTGTGCTCCTGGGCTTTGAAATGCTGAACACTGTAATTCAGGAGAGTTTTTATCACCATTTTATTACAATTGTATCTCAGATGTGACGAATGAATCACAATGAGTTTCTTAGGATGTGCTTGTTCCTTTCAAGAAAGCAAAACATGGTTCATCATGGCAAAGGTTGACTGACCCAAAGGCCTTAATCCCTATTTGAGAGCAGGATGATGAATCTAGTAAATAGTTGATGTATGTTTTAATGAGGCGGTATGGCTATTGTCAGATGGAATCTCCTCTGGTTCCTGAATGCAGGAAGTATATATGGTGTTGATGGTTTGGGTTAGAGTATTTTCATTTTTGGCTGAAGTTTTGTAAATTTTTGGTGGAAATTTTCTCTTTTGTGCTGTCCAAATTTTATCACCAGGTCCACTTGACTTCTCTTTGCTTGTGCTTAAGTCATGAAAAAATTCAGAGAATGAGCTTTTAATCTTACGGAAATCAATGAAAATGTCCTGTTGCCTGCAAAGATACAGATGTTTCACTTGTATGCATCTCTATCTCTTACACCAAGTAATCACAGGGTTTGTTCCACTAATTCCTGTAGTTTTCTTGTCCCTGGATTTTTGCTGGTTTTTTGTCATTCTGCTCATTTGGTGTGTCCTAAAAGTAGGTTTATATATTTCATGGCACATCCTGTGTTTTTTCAGGGATGTGCTAGTCCAGCTTTATCCAAGATAGTAGAAAATGTAGGAAATTGGTAGGAGATCCACTTGCAAAACCAACCTCAATTAGTAAAAGTACCGGCTATACATGTTTCAGCATGCAGGGAGGAAAAATCTTACTGAGATACATAAAGCTGAAAAAAGTTATGACCTTGTCCAGGCTTGGGTCTGACCCCTCAAGGCCTTCAAAAACATAATTTGTGTTGTTTTTGACACTGTAAAAAAATGCCATACCCACACACACACACACACACACACAATGTATATGCAATGTATATGTATATATATATATATATATATATATATATATATATGTCAAAAGTCAGGGTTTGGCCCTAAATATGTAAAGGTAATTTACCAAAAGGATGGTGTACACTTCTTTTGGAAATGCAGGTATGAGCCAACACAGAAGAGAAAAAGCAGAGCAGCTGGTGGCTAGGCTGAGGGATCTTGCCTTGCTTCTGATGTCATTTGGACACAGAGGAAGATTCCCAAATCCCTGTACCAACATTAGGGCAGAGGCAATTGGAGCACAGCCCTTTTTGCTGGTAGCAGGCCCTGTTCTTTGTGTATGTATCAAGTTGTGAGGTTTATTAATGTTAGACTTCGAAAACACTCGGCCTGGCAATATGCTTTTGTAAGCTCTGGAGATGTTTAAACTGAGGCCAAGCAAACAAGTGAAGTGCAATGAGAGTTTTGTCGGACCAGGTCCAATTTGATAAGCAGAATGAGATGACTAAGCATGTGCTGAGCTTTAATGCTACTCAGTGCATCATCATTTCAGTTGTGTCAATGTTTCCATTATAAATACCTCTTCTCAGGGGAACTCAGCTGCACATCTTGTTTGGGGCTGGAAAATTCCATTTAGAATGCCATTAATTATTTAAAAACAGACATTTGCTTTTTAGGTCAAGATTTTTGAAGTAGTGATGTGCAGTATTCAGCAGGAGACAATTCAGAGACCTGATTTTCAGGGGGTCACTAATGAGAAAAATAATCCTTCCTTTCTGCCCATCCCATTTTCAGATTCAGGTGCTCTGGTTAAATTTCTTGAGTATTCATAACTGTATTCTATTTTTTCTTCCTCTCTTCTTGATGATGACCAGAAGCCTGAGATGGGTTGATGGATTGATTTACTTGATTTCTCATTAAGAAATAAAAGGCCTAGGGTCAGAATGTGAGTACTCCTTGGAATAATATTTGAACTTTTTGTATAAAATAAATGGAGATCACATTGATGTCCCTTCTGCTGCCATTTCCACTTCTGCCTGACTGTCCTAAGGCAGTGCTATCTGTTTTGTTAGCTGTGTCCACATGGCATGAGTTGTGCCAAAGAGCAGGTCCTCCCAAGCCTCGTGCAGGTTGGTCAAGGCTTGTATAGCTCTTCCAGAACTGTGTATATGCCCATGTGCTCTCTCACAAATGGGTGACTGCATGCAGACACCGCTGCCAGCACTGAGATGTACCTTCTCACCTCATTGTCTTCCAGACCAAAAGGACAAATGCAAGAAGAGAGGGGAATTGCGTAAGCACTTGCTTCTGGCAGCACAGCAGGTAGCTGGGCACATGGCAGCATTGCTAAACACCAGTGTCTAGTCAAACCATTACAGCTGGTTAGGTTACCACGCTGTATGTAACTGGAGAACCATTTCAGTGGCTGTGGGTTATTGGAGTTTACCAATATTACTGACAGGACTGCCTTGGTCTGTCTGGCCTCGGCTGCTGACCAAATAGCCGCACCTGAGGAGTTTTCTTCCCAGAGATGCTATTCAGTACCTGTGGTCACAGCTGGGCACATGGGGACAAGTCTGGGCATGCCCTGAGCTCCAGAGCTTGCGGGCTGGAGCTTGCTGTTGATGTGGGGTCACTCCTCAGGCCTTCCTGAGCTGGACAAACCTTTGAGGCGACATGAAGAAAGGAGTGGGTCCTGATGGAGAGTTTTTAATCCAGAGTTTTTATTTTGGGTCACATGGCCTCTGAATCCTGCAACAGCTCCAACAGCACTCTCCAATAGAACTCTCCACCAGAACCCAACTGTGTGGTCTGCTTGCCCTTTTACCTGGGGAGCGGGGCAGGGGATGGAACACAAGGAGCACCAACCAGGTATGCGGCAGGGGGTCTCAGGTGAGAAGGACACCTGGGTGGCCCAGTGGTCCCCCAGGGGGTGGAGAGCATCCTTTGAACCTGCCATTCACTCAACGCTCTCCTTGGAATTTCTGGGTTGATAGACAGTGCCCAGCAGGGGTCAAGGGTGGGGAGAGGAAGGGTGATCGACACTCCCACCTGGGGAAGGAAACTTTAGGGAGAAACCAAGGGAAACTGAGGCAAACCATGACATCACACCACAACATGGGGGTGAGCAGGAAACCCCCTGCCAGACCCCCTGGCACTGTGCAATAAGCTACAAAGAACTTGGTGGAACTGATTTTATGACATGCACTGCATATTTTTCCCAAGCAGCACTAAAAGGCTGTAACCCCAAACCATCAGAAACAGTGGTTTTTTGTGTGCAGCAGAAGCAGATTAGAGATGGCATTTTCTGTCCTTAATCTAAAAAGCACATTGAAAATTCAGAAACAGATCTATGTGCTTTTAAAAAGACAATATTATGCCTGGTGAAGCATCTGTCTCTTTGCTCAATGGCATTTACTTAAAAGAAGGTGCTAGAAGAAATCAATGGCCAATATTTTTAGGAGCAGCCCTATCCAAAAGTTCAATACACTAGAAAAAGTTCAGAGGTAGATGTTAAAGAAATACTTGCAGCTTGGCAGATAAGTCTGTAGGATGCTATTTTGCAGTGAGCTTTGAGACCAGAGTAGCAGTGTGCTTGCTTGTATACCCCATACTGTGAACTTGATGCCCAAGCACTAACACACAGCTGTCTCCCTGTTTTCCCTGTTTTGTTTTCTTTTTTGTTTTCTTTTTTTTTTTTTTTTTTTTTTTTTTTGAATAAAAAGGGGGTTTTTTTTTAAGGTTGCAGGGTTAAGGTGTTGGACTGAAAAGGTGGAATCTCCTAATCTCTCATGAGGACGGAATCCCCAGCTCTGCCTGCAGACCAGCGGACACAGCTGCATCACCCTCCTCCTCCGTGCCACTCCTGGGAGCAGTGGCGGCGTGGGGGTCGATTTCTCCCCATCTGAGCTGATTCTTTTTAATAAAGGCATTAAAAAGAAGAAAGATTTCCTGCTCATTTTATTCATTTTTTTATGGCTTTAACAGTTTTCTATAAAAATAGCAGTGAGATTTTATCAATTCTGATAATAAAAATAACACATGGGTTTGTGCAGTGTGATGTTCTTGCCCCCTGTGTGCATTCTGGAAATCTGTCTGTAGCAGTATCCTTTGAGAACTGTGGTCAGGGAGAATTTTGAGGCTACTGAAAGTAAAAGATAGGTACTGTATGATTTGTTTTTTGGGCAGTAGCTGAATTAGATTGATATATTTTCCCAGTCTAGATATTACCTGTATTTCAAGGTAATACCTAACAGAAAACGCAATCTATTGGTCATCATGGGCAGCGTGTTATGTGCCAGGGAAGTGCAGGATGTCACTCCTGGGAATGGCAAGGCCCTGATAAGCAAGACCTGTCTCAGCTTAGGAGCCAAGATGAAGCTTGAGTCAAGACAGCTGAGGGCAATCCGATGCACAAGGAAAGAGGTATAAAGTCAGTTCCGGGGAGTTGGGAAACATCACTATCCTTTGTCAGTGGGAACAGGTCAATGTGCTGAGAAGTCCTGAGATCAAAAGCTCTTTCTTCCTTCTAGTCTTGGTACCTTTGACTCTCAGTCACACAGAATGGTGAAGAACACAATGTAAAATGCTGTTGCAGTTTATTATGTTGTTAATACGTAGACTAGAATAATTTATTGTCTCAACCAGCAAAAAACCCCAAAACATTTGAAGCAGAATAATGAAGCTAACGCTATCTACACACTTATGAGCTTGTCTCTCCTAAATTTGAAACAGCATTTTTCATTTTAATTTGCAGTCTATGAAGGGAACTTCTTTAGTGACAATAATTATCTATATTTAGGAGTCAAGTCTCTGATTTTATGAAATAGGAACTGGTTTTGGGATTGGAATGGCGAGTCTCTGACATTTTACTTCAAGGACATTCCAGTCTCAGTTTTTCCAGATTGTCTTGGTTTGAAAAGACAAGAGTCTGTGAAGGAAGGCAAAAGCCTCCTGTGAAATGGAAAAGGTAAACCCCCTCCTTCCAAATTATCACAATTTCAGAATTAAAAGGGCTCTCAGGCAAAGATATGGGAATGGGAATAACAGTTTTTTACTAGGAAGAAAAAAAACCTAAATAACAATGTAATTTAGCACAAGCAAAAAAACCACTGGCAGAGTGAGAAAAACCTGACACCCTAAGAAGTCAGGGTGTTGATAGTAGTCCAGCCAGATGGTGGCTGCTCCTCCTGGAGCGGCAATCTGCAGAAGGGTGTAGATCCTTTCTGAAAATGCGGCGAAGGAGCAGCTGGGCCTTGGTTCCTGATTCCTCTGGGAAATCCAGCGAAGAAGGCTGTCTGTGGTCTCAGAAATGCTTGTTTTATGGTGGCAGGGATGCTTGGCTCCTCCCTCTGGGTGGAGCATCTCCCAATGGGATGATGTAACTAATCTTACCAGCCACAGTGAGTAATTCAATAGCCCATTAGCAGGAGATTATCTTCCTGGCAGTGTCATTGTTCTTGAAAGAGATAAGAAAAACTGCCTAACCCCCAACAGATGGCAAAAATAGAATACATGCTTATTTTACAAGCCAGGACACAGATGTAACCCAATGCACTCAGAGCTGGAGAAAATTTATATTTATCTTTAGTATCAGAGGTTTAGCTAGTCAGTACAGGTTTGCTTTATTCTTACAAATGTTCCACAGGACTTGATGGTTTGAACTCTCCTCATTTTGATTTTGGTGGGTTGTTCTTTAACTCAGCAATATAATAAAAATGGTCAGCTGCTTGATGATTTTTCTTTAGTTTGGGATTAGTCCTGTGTAATGTTGTTAAGAGAGAGTATTCTTATGCTATAAATCATATAAAGAAAAGATGTCTTTGTGGTGCTAGGCCCATGTTTGCATTGAAAATTGTCAACATACTTTATATGCTTTACTGCTTAGATAAATGTATTATTTAAGACTGTAACATAGTTCTTGTGGTTTGAGAGTGCATTTATTTAAGTGATGTATGTAGAGCTGTAACTCCTGACAGAGACTTTTGCCTAAGCAAGGCATCAGGGGAAGTAATTGCTGGACTGAGCAGTGAGCCGACCATACAAATCAAAATGAAGAACTAGACATGAAGTCTCTTTTATTCTCTTTATCAGAAAATGGATTAGAGGTAATACTGTTTGGTAATACTGATTGGTGTCTGAAGCAGTGGAGCAGGAGCTGAAATTCAACAGAGGAAAATTCAGGATCCTGCACCTGTGGAGGAACAGCCCTAGGCAAGAGCACAAGCTGGGGGCTGACCTGCTTGGGAGCAGCTCTGTGGCAGTCCTGGTGGACAACAAGAGCCAGCAGTGCCCAGGTGGCCAAGAAAGACAAAGGTATCCTGGGGTGCATTAGGAAGAGCATTACCAGGAGGTCAAGGGAGGTGATTCTGCCTCTGCTCAGCCCAGGTGAGGTACATCTGGAGGGCTGTGTCCAGTTCTGGGCTCCTCAGTACAAGAGAGATGTGGAGCTGCTGGAGCAGGTCCAGTGGAGGAGTATGAAGATGATCAAGGAACTGGAGCTTTTCCCTTCTGAGGAAAGGCTGAGGGAGCTGGGCCTGTTCTGCCTCAGAAAGAGATGTGGAGAGGGGACCTCATATATGTCTGTCAGTATCTGAAGGGAGGGTGCCAGGAGGAAGTATCCAGGGTGTTCTCTTACCAAGCAACAGAACAGGAGGCAACAGGCAGAAATTGATGCACAGGAAGTTCCACTTGAATATGAAGAAGAGATTTACTGTGCAGATGACCATGCACTGGAACGGGTTGTCTGGAGAGGCTGTGGAGTGTCTCTGACTGAAGATACTCAAAATCCTGGACACAATCCTGTGCTGTGTGCTCCGGGATGACCCTGCTTGAGCAGGGGAGTTTGGCTAGATGACCCCACTGTGGTCCCTTCCAACCTGACCCCTTCTGTGATTCTGTGTGATTTTTTGTGACCCTGACTAAAACGAGACTGTGTATATATAAAGTGGTGTTCCTGTGGTTTTGACTTGGCTGCTGAAGTAGATAACTAGCTTCCCCAGAGAGCTGGAAGCTCTGGGATTGCCTCTGACGGGCTTGCAACACTGGAGAGGATTTAGGAAAAGAAAAAGGTGATCCTAAGGAATTGTCTCCAGAGAACAAGGCGGTTACAGTACCCTGAGAAAGGCTAAAACAACCACATATGCAATTATCAAATGATCAAGTCTAAGTAAAATTAATCTAGGAGACAAGAGGGAATGGTGGAGTCCTGATCTTGTCATTCATGAGTATCACAAAGGGTACGCAGAAAAATACCCAAACAGTGGGCAGCAGAGTGAGAGGTGTGGGAAATTATTCTGTTTTATTTCAGATGCAAGGAGAATGCCCCAGGGAGGGTAGCAGAGAGTACCAGGGTCTCTTCCAGTGATGTGTGGCCCCAGCAACCCTAATAAACAGTGACCATGGGTTGGTAAGGTGTGACCAAGGACAGAAGCCACCCTACAGGGTGGAGAAAAAGCAGTGCTACACAGATCATCTCCTGCAAAGACCCCCGTAGAGAACATCCACAGCATTCCAAGGAGGAAAGGTTTTTGGGAAGAGCTTAGAAAATCTCAAATTTGCAAAGTTTTGCAAATTACTGGACTACTCGGTGTCCTATTTCCCTTCTGTTTAACAAAGGGAAAATGCACATTGTTTTGGCATATTCTTGTTACATGTTTTTGATAGATATGAGTCTTGAAAGAAGACTGTAAAGGAAAGGGATATTACAAAAATGAGCTGGGAAATAATTCTGGGTTCTGTTTCTGCCATTCGCTTTCTACATGACCCTAAATGAATAATTTCATTTCTAATTTCCATAAAAATAAGTAGAAGTCAGACTCTCATTGCTCATAGTTAATGGGAGAGTAATACGGTCCTTCCACACTATTTACCTTAGTCATGCCTTAGGGCAGGCAGGGATCATCTCAAAGAACATGTTTGCCACGGCTACTCTTATGTGTTTTTAGTGTCCTGGATGTGGTGTGGAGGCTGGAGAACATGCTGCAATAAAAAGAAACCTTTATTAATAATAGAAAGGAGTTCTGCTAAAACCAAAGAATTCATTAAAGATTAAGCTGGTATTAGTGGAGAGGGCCTGTCTGTGCTTTATGTGCATTATTCATGGAGACCCTCACCCCAGAAGTATACGTTAATTATTCCTAACTTTTCTCAGAGGTTTGTTTTGCTGTATTATGCTAAAATTTCAAGGTCAGGAAGGGGACACTTTTAGTGATGCTCACATAATTGGCACTGTAAAATTTTATTTCTAAGTGAGGTGGTGCTAGTGGAAAGGGTGAAAAATGTTAATTTCTATTACATACTGGCTATAAGTATCTAGTAGCATCTGCACAGCGCTGTTGACAGGCTTGGTAATGGATTAAAGATTAAAGGGAGCTGGTGTCATGCTAGCTACAGAGTGAAGATGCAAGCAGAACATGTAATTTTCTTGTCGAGTACACTGGGGAGTGCAGACCCATTGCCAAAAATTATGGAGAAATCTGAACAGTTCATCAGTCTGATCATGTTTCACTCACACATTTTTCAGCTTCAGAACTACAGGGCCTGATCCAGCAGAGAACAAAAGGAGTGTGAGAGCTGATGGCTGCATCAGAGATGCAGGCAGGTGTGTAAAGTTAAACAGTCATGGAAAACAAAAGCAAATAAGATTTCAAGGAAAGGAGTGCAGCTGGAGGTGTGTTGGGAGGTGGGCAGCTTGAGGAAGGTAAAAATGAGCTGCAAGTTGTGAGCTTTGAGACAGGGAGTGAGCAACTTCCATGAGCTGTTTCAGCACAGCCCAAGTGGCGGGAGCTGCCGGGGGGCACATCCAGGACAGAAATTCCAGGGAGCAGCAAGTGTAGGTGCTGTGTCTTTGTTAACAACAAAAAACTGTTGAGGGTCTTTTGGTGGGTTTGCTTTGGTTTATGTTGTGTGTCCCCCTCACCTTTTAATTTTCTTTCCCTCCTGAATTAAGTAATGCATAGAAAGTAATTAAACTTCCTTGCAAAGAAGCACAGGACTTGGAGATGCAGGATGCTTGTTTGTGGCTATTATAAACTCTTTTCTGTGTGAACTGGGCCAAGTGATTTTTTTGGGGTGTGTGCCCGGTTTTTCATATGGGGATAGCAATATGACAGATTTCAGGAGCAGGTTAAACACTGGTGTTTGGGACATAATGTACTAGTGATGAGTGAATTCTTTTCCAACAAACTTTAATTCTCTTAGATTTCAACTATCCATTTTTTAATGGCCAAGAGGCTGTCTGAGAAGCATTATGATGCTGATTTGGACCACTTGATAAATCACAGTGTTTGGATTTTCTGTTAATAAGAGAGAAAAAAATGTAGGTCTGTCAGATTATTATAGTGCTTAGATAATCTCTTCCTTTGCTGTTCATCAGCGCAGTGTTATAATTAGTCTTTCACATTTTTCTTATTTAATTCATCCCTCACTGCATGCATCTTATCATGCACTAGAAGTAAGTTGAAACATTTATTAATTTGAGTCATTTCAAAGAGATGAAGGATTCATTTAACTATCTTTTCCCTTTGAATTCAGAGGCCAAGCAGATAGTGCCTACTTGCTGCCTTCATGTGAAAGCAGTCTCTGGCAAAATTCTTCACCTCAAGTGAACTTGTAGACATGTAGTTTCTTGACTGGGACCTGCCATTTAGTACCTAAATTCTCCATCTAGAAATGCAGAAGTATTCACTATGTATCCTTAATTGTGTATGGATTAGCATTTGTTTCTCTGGATTGTACTTACACTCCCTTAACATGTTTCATACCTCAGATATCAATACAGTATTTTGAAAAACTACCATCAACCCCCTATACAGTGTATTTTATTATCATTTCTTTATTTGGTGCTGAGTATCTTCTTACAAGTATTTCCATGGACATGAAAAGAGTACCTGCTGTTCCCTGCAAGATCAGTTTTTTATCCTGCCTGTGTTATGGATAAAATCCTTGTTTCAGTCAGGAAAGCATCCTGCTGCAGATATTGGCCTCTGTGCCAAATACTGTGTTACAAGCAATCAATGCAGTACAGGACACAGAGGTGTAATATGATTTTTCAAAACAAGGCAAAATTGATACTCTGTAATCTGACACATTAAGGTAGAAAGTGGGCTGAGTCATCAGGAGGGGATGACGAGGGGAAACTTTGAAAGACATTCAAATACATCGCAGAAAATCCAGAAACCAATTTTTCTCTCTTCCTGTTCAGATCTGAAGGCACAATCCAGCTCACTTTGCCTTCCTTCATCCTGGTCTGAAACAAGTGTACTAACAGCTGGCTATCAAAGCCATGCCAGTCCCAGCGTAACCTTTCCTCCTGTTTTTACGCCATCATAAAGAGCTGCAAGGTAAAAGGCACTGGACATTTTCCCCATTTAATTTTAATTTGGTTGTCCACTTCTGTTTTTATCTGTGGCCAGTTTCTCATGGCTGTTATATCCAACTCAACAAGGACTGACATTGTTCTCCCATTCTTCAGACAATGCTCAAATGGATTTATGTAACTGTCTCTCATGCTCTGTGTCTTATTTTATAGCTTGATGGGTGGGCCAATTTTCAGAATTATGGGATATGCAGTGATGCTGGTTTTAGTTGCCATTTTTTTCACATCTCCCTGACAAAATGCAGGTGAGTGTTTTGTAGTCAAAAGGGTTTGGAAATTCTGCTGACTGATTGCTTTTAAACTATTTGATTATTGCTAAATTCTGTGGGACTCCAGTGAGGTTGAAGGCAATGGACAGTGTATTGTTATTGGAGTAGCTTTGTGTTTAGCATGACTTGCATTACACTTGACTGCTTTTCAAATATGGTTGTCTGAAAAATACTCTGGGAAATTTCTAATCCCTTGTTCTGTGCTGTGGGAAGCAAATAAAGGTGAATCTCATGTGCCTTGTGCCAGTGCCAGTGCCACCCATGTGCTCGTTGTCTGGAAGAGTTTTGCACCCAAGTGTCAAAATCATCATCTCTGCAGAAATGTACAGGTCACTGGGAGGTTTTCCTTGTTCTGATAATTCTCATGGCTTACAGCAGAACTGTTCACTGAGCTCTGCACTGCAAGGGTGAGGTGTCCTGTGTGTTTGGGAGCACATAAAGCGTTCAGCCAATGCTGGGGTCAGGATTTTCACCCGCTCAACCCCAGCTAGATGTTTCTCTTCACCAGGTAGAAGGAAGGCAGCTCGAGTCCTGGATAATTTCAACTGATTTATTGCAAGGTCCAAAAGGATAGGAAAACACGGAGAATAGACTGAGGAACGGATGGTGAGTCAGAGAGACAGCAGGATTGGGTAACAACCAGCAGGACACCAGGGCGAGTGCAAGGTCTTAGGGGAAAGTTACCGTTTTTATGCACAGCTACATGTCGAAGGGGATGGGAAGAGAAAAGTTTTTACAGGAGTAACTAATGAAAGATACAGAGGGTACAGAATGGTCTGGAGGTGAAAGGGAGTACAGCACTCAAATCATGGGAAAGGAATTAATTTCCCCTGGCTTAGACAATGGTTCTTTCCCAGGGCATTCCTGAGATGGCTTTCTCATCTCCCAACCCCCACAAGCCAGGGAGTTCCCACTATAGCAGGCAACATATAATCCACAATTAAACCATCCACCCAGCATGTTTTGTTCCTCTTCAGTTATTTCTTACTGTCAAAATGAAATATGGTGTCCTAATGAGGCTGGAACATCGCTGAATGGTCTCTCTTGATTCATATCTTACACTCTCATTAATGAAATCTGATACAGCACTTCTGTGTGCTGGACAGCTTTGCTAAAAATAGATATTTACACACTCTACTTGCATTGCTCCTCATTTTCTGATGCAATAAAATAAAATGCAATTACTTTAGCAGTCCCCATAGCCTGAAGGAGTCATTAAATGTTAACCAAAATAGTTTATTTGCTGTCTTTAATACAGATCTGGAATAGTTTTGCCAAGGGAAGAATGCTGTTGTTTTTCTTCAGAGCGGTGGTTTTGCCTAAATACAAGCACTAGATGTGAGATCCTTAAATTTGTGTACCAGAGTCAGTTTGAAATTTAAAGGATGGAACAGATGCCTCTTTTGATGGGAAGAAACAGCAAGTGCCTGGTCCTGAAACTGGGTGTTGCTGAACTCTAGAAAAGGCTTGTACATGGACATAGAGTTGAATTGGCAGCTCAACCCTTCTTTATTCTGTACAGAGCTTCCTAACTAATCTGATGGCTAGCTTCTCAAAATTATTAATAATTTACTTTTGTACAGGCCTTCATTTGGAACTGTGAATGTGCAGTAAAGACCTTGACTGAATCATTTTGGAAGCCAAATTTAAGTCCTTTAATCTTATATTCCAAAGTTTGCCTCACCCTTTTCCTCTGAGCTCTTTGTCACCTGTTCAAATGAAGTTTAAAGTCAGAGAGATCTGTGGATGTGAGTGAAAGGTTTGGATTCTGAAACACCTATGCAAGCTGTAGAGTTTAATCTGTTCATCAAGAATTCAGAACTTGACTTGCCTTATTTTGCTGGACTTGTTATTAAAAAAAGCTGGTGCAATTTTTCCTTTCACCATACCCCATATGAGGAGAAACTCAGCTCATAAATAAGAAGGGCGAAATGCCAATGTATCAGTGCAAAACAAAACCTGAAGAGCCGTGTCTGTGCTTTGTGAAAGTACAGATGCCTTGCAAGTGTGGATCTCAGCCTTGTACTTCTTTGGCATTCAGCACCCTTCACTGTACTCTGGGAATGATTATACTGTGCTTTCAGATGCAGGAAACCTTTCAGGCTGCCTCTCTGATAGTGCCAATCGATAAATATTCCTTGCTGAAAATACTGTAGGTGCTTCTCTTTCATCTTGCTTGCAGGAAGCAGATGGGATAGTTAGTGCAGGTTTGGCTTCTCTTCTTCTCATCAGCACCTTGTAGTTTTAACATCTGTCAAAATAGTGAAAAGGTGAAAAGCTTGGTCAGAATGAGTGAAATAGATAGGGTTGAGAGGCTGACAAAGGGGTCCTGTATACATCCATTAAATCAATCAAAGTGGCCATAAAACAACAGTAGGAACAAGCCCTGCTTCTAACTTACTCATGACCTGACCCATTGGTATAAATTCTCTGCTTTCAGCTGCAGCACATGGCTGGGCAGCTGTGCTGTTTCCACAGGTACAGTCAGGATTTTCTGTCCTGACAGGGATAGAAAAACTGCCTGACAGGGCCTCCAGCTTAACCATGGCAAGGCAACCTGCAGTACCTGGAGTCAGCTGTTCTGTTATCAGGCAGCTGGAGAAGGGTATATAAGCTAAAAGCTTGCAGTCAGTGAAGGAAATAGCAATTCTGAGCAAAGATCATTTGCTTAATTCCTATTGACTTTGTCACCTTCAGTCCTGATGGTTTTTTAAAATCTGCATTGCTTTTTCTCCTATCACTTATTCTGGTATCTTCCTTTAATTAATGAGAAAGGACAAACAAACTTCCCAGTGGTTGCCTGCTTTCATTTATTGCACTGTACTTGCCAGGACTTGCAGGTGTGCTGCCCTTATCCTTGGCTGAGAGGGAAACTCTGTGCAGAAGGGGACTGTGGACTCAGGTGAATCCCACCTGTGCTACCACTGCAGAAGGACAGAGCTGGAAACATGTTCAGCATGTGTAGAACCTAATTTAAGGAAGAGTACTGACATAGTTTTTTAATGTGGTCTGGTTTCTTTTCCTAGCATGTTGCTGAGGAGGAATTACCTGAGACATTTCCCTCCTAGAATCAGTGTGGCTTTTGATCTTCAGGACTGGCATTAAGTGCTGTCCTTCCCCTCCTTCCCCTCCTTCCCTTCCCTGTACAAGTAATCATCAGTTTTTTACTATGATGCATAATAACTATGCTCTCAAAAATGGAAAAAAAATATGCGGAAATACCAAAATTACTGGGAAGTGCTCAAAAAAAGTTAACAATTGAAACTACAAATCTGACATTAAATTTCTAAGGTTTATTCCTAAAATAAAAATTGTCCTTATAAACTATTTCCAAATGATGTGTTCTTCTTCTGTCATATTGAGCAGTGAAACCATTTGAGAGGCTCAGAATGTGCAAGGTAGGAAACAGCTCCTCTGGAGCAAAGTAATCCTGTAGTACTACAGCAGTCACCCATCATGGATGAAGGAGAAGTCATCCCATCATCCATTTTTTCAAACAGTCTAGGATAGATGTGTGAGTAGGTTCAAATTCTTCACAACCACCTGCAAAATTTGAGAAATAATTAGTGTTAAGATGCTGGTAAGTTTCATCTTTCATCCACCTGACTGACAGATGATCACAGAAAAAATACAGCAACTTTTCACAGTCCAAGACATGGGTAGACATGACTGTGAAAAGATCCATGAAGGAGTTTTGCAATGTATCATTCACCTATTTGGATTTGCAGCCTCATGAGAGGTTTTGGTTGAAGCATTGAGTTCAGTGGGTGATAAACTCTCAGCATTTTAATTGGAGCTGAATAAAACATTCTTGGTACAAGACTCAGGATAATGCTGCTCCTGAGATGTAGTTCCTGCACTAAACAAAAGTTTGCATGTATTCTCCCTAGTATATAACTGGAAAGAATGCTATAGAGGTTATTCCCTTCCTCACACCCTTTTTGTGTCTAAGTTTCTGTGTGCCAGCTAGTGTCGCAGGGACAAGAACGTGCTGAGAAAAGATCTCAGAATGGTAAACTTTGCATGTTGAGGTTTATTTAACAGCTGGGATTGCCTTATACTGTGAGTTATGGACATGATAAGTGAAAGGAGGCTGCCTTTCCAGAAGGAGTATATGGAGTATAAGACTTGGAATATATCTTCTCTCTTGTAGTGTCAAAGTGATCCACCTTTCAAAGGAGGGATTTGCTTGGGTACACTCAGACCATAGAATATACAGGCCAGTTCAGAGAATGGATTTTCTCTCTGTTTCACTCCTGTATTTACATGGACAGCACTGGGTGTCCAGCACAAGGCACCATTGCTGCCTGCTCAGAACATTTCTAATAGAGATACTTCTTTTGATCTTCAGTATTTTTACTCTGGAAGCCTCCTGAGGTCAGGATGTTGAAATCATTGACTGAACTAAAAAGTGTACACTTTTATAGTATTACATGCCTGAAAAAAACTCTGTAAAATTCACTTAGCAGATCACACATCCAAGACTGAAACCTGCAGCTTCTTGTTTCTTGTCAGCATCTCGCAAAGTGTAGTGGTGCAAGGAATACTTGGAGCATGAACCTAAAACCATGCAACCTAACCAGTGTGGCTAGAACTTGAATGATGATGGCCATGAACAGCAGAGCTCATCTGATGCACGGTGGGTAGAGGAGTAGGTAAAACACACAGGGAGCACTCCTGAGAATCCTGAATTTCCCTGGATTTGATTTTGAAGTCAGGCCACGGGCACATCTGTGAAAAGACTGATAAAAATGCAAGATATAAAGTTAATACCGAAACTTTCTGCAGTGCATCTTAAAAATGAGCTTAAAAGAGACATACAAGTTGTCTTAAGCAAGAATTCCCAGTGGCCCTGCTCAATGTGACTCCTGCATGGCCACATTAACTTGGTGGAGTGTTTTGTATCCCTATGACATTCTCACACCTGCTCATGTGTTATTGTCTTCTATAAATAGGGAGAAAAGAGAAGTGTTTCAAAGATGGCTTTTAAATGTCTCAGAGAATTTAGTGATAAAGATGTACTAAACTTCAGAAAGGTGTTATTTCAGCACTGGTCTAAGCTGATCTGAGACCACAATGTTCCTGAAAAGGGTGGCTTTGGTCTTTGTAAAACATCATTGGGGGTCCCTAGATCTTCCTTGGGTTGGAAGGAAAGACTCTGCTGGACTCCTGTTGTAGGTAGATGTAGTACTGTATTTTGACAGTTCTGCCTTTCCTGGAACCCTTTATTTGGAGATATATTTCACTTGTTCCCCTGACAATCAGGTTCTTAGTGATGCCTAACCATACAAATGAAAAAAATGGTGTTGTAGAAACAGAGACCTGAAAAGAAGGCCATCCTAATCTTTGCTCAAAATCTAAGTACGCTAGTCCCTCTTTTCTGCAGCACCCTTTGCTAGTGAAGATCATCCACATCTAGAGGATCCCTGCTAGGGCAGAAGAGATCAAAACCCCCCCAAACAGCAGAGAACAAATCTATCAATACTATTCTTAGAGGAGGAGAACAAAGTTAGAGTGTCCTTTTGAATCCAACTAGACTTTTCACCCAAACAGAAAAAACCTTCCCACATAAAGAACCTTCAGGGAGTTAGTTAAAATCTGCTAAGATAAAATATATACCACATCTCACTCTCCTCAAAAAGCCTTATTATGTTCATTCCCATTAACTCTCTCCTCAGGGTATTTTGTATGTCTGCAGAACATATTATGGCCATTTGATTCTGAATGGTTTTGCAGGACTGTCACTGAATTTAAGTCAGAAAATGTCTAAACCTGTGAACAACATTTCAAAAATTATAGCAACACTGTTTCAGTAATATATAAGTCAGCAGATAGAATACAGTGAGAGATAGATATCTCACTTAATTCCCTGTCAGGCCAGGCACAGTCAGAGCTTGAAGGAGAAAATAAGACATATTTTATTTGATGTATTCTGATAGAGCCATATCCAAGTGAAGCTCTGCCAACATTTTCACTTTAATTTTGCATTGAGAACCCTTCTGAAAGTTGCCTCACTGTGTTCAGTCAATTTCTTTCCAATAGCAGCCCTTTCACACTCAAAGAGAGAGTTGGGAAACTGGCACCGACTCTGCTTTATGCATAATTTTTGTGTTATTTAGTCTTGAAAATCTGTGTAGCATCTCTGGGAATGTCCAGCTTCCTCACAGGTAAAGGCTTTATTCATATCCCTGAGGAAGCAGAATGGGTGATTCTTCTATCAAGGAAATTCTAGAGGGTGAGGTAAAACTTCTTCATGGACACCTGCAGTGGAAGAGTTAAAAGGTTGTGCTTATTGACTCAGATGGCTTTTATATCTAAGTAGAAATCCTTTCATTTTCAATTCTGGTTCTCTTGCAAAGCTGAACATTTTATCCATGAATTTCCTACTGGACAAAGGAATGGTGAGCTCCTGTTTCTCAGGAAAATGAGCTGCTGGATTCATTATTGTCAGCTCGGTACAAAACGATTTGCCAGACATTTCAAGCATGATGTAAAGTCCCTTCTGGGCCTGTGCTGCAGCCCTCACAGTGGGGGAAGATGAGCTTTTGAAAACAATTCAATTTTTATTCATTAGCATGTATAAAAATAGGACATTTGATCCATCCCAAAGTCAGCAGCCTGTGTGTACTGTGTCACCCAGCAGGAGTAGAGGACAAAAGGGCAGAGATGCAAGACAGCAGAGCCATACAGCTTCAGAACAAGGGTCACCTGCCCCAGGATCCTCTGCCAACAGCACCCACTGGCAGATGGTTGAAGGACAGGCAAATGTAAGATGTTCTGCTGACTTCTTTTTTTTTCGCATCCTTTTTCTCTTCAGTACATCTCTCAAAGTAAGTGTCTGGTGTTTTCTTGGACCCCTCTAAACTATTTGCAGTAATATCATTCCTTGGCAAGGCTTTCCACATTCTCACTACCTGTTGCATTAAGAACCATCTCCTTTATCTCTCCTTGAGCCTGGCCTCCTTCTCCTTTCATTTTATGGCCTTACATTTTGTGTTAGAAGAGATGGTGGGTAATTGATGCCTCACTGTTTAATCCTGGCCACTTTTGATTAGTGGATCTGTGTCCTACTTCCACTAAAATAACCCCTTTCCAAATCAAAGGGAACACAGGAAAATCCTTCCATGTGTGGAAGCTGTTCTGTAGCTGAGGTCATTGTAGTTGCCTTTTTCTGAATGTTTTTGGTTGTAATCCAGCCTTCCTCAGATGAGGGAATAAGAACCACAGGCTATACTGAAGATGTGGAAGAGACATAAATTCATACAATCACATAATTAGATATCCTGTGTTGTTCCTTTGTTGTTGATAATATGTATTTTATTTTCTTCTGTTTTATTTTTACTATTTTGACTCCTGTTGAGTTGATGTTTGAATGGAGCTAAAATTAGAATATGCTAATGATAATTGTCAGGTTTGAGTCCATCATTTCCTATGTGAAGTTAAGACTGTTTTTTTTCCATGTGCATTATCACCTAAATTGTCATTCCTTCTCATATTGCCTTATCACCAAAACTTGCATGGCCCCTTAGCAATTCCGCCTAGTCTGCCCTCATTCTTACTGTCTTGAATAATTTTTTTATCAGCAGAAAATTTTCTCACCTGTTGCCTTTTATTAATGAGTTAATTGAATCTCAGCACAATTCCCTGAGGAAATCAGCTGATGACCTCGCTCCACTGTGAATACTTATCCTTTGTTTTTTGTCTTTTAACCAGTTATTTTTCTATGAAAAGACTTTTCTTTTACTCCATAGACATGCAACATTTGCATAGCTACGATTAAAAAGAGAAAAATCAGAATAACTGATCACCAGAAGCAAAATTTCTGCAGATCAAAAAAACTCCAAACTGAACCCAAACAATAAATGCAGTCACACAGCAGTTGTAATCAAGGTCCTCCAAAGAGAATAACTGAAATTCACACAGCCTGATCTCAAGATGTGATTTGTCATCCAGTACGCCACACAGGGCATCCACTGGGGCATGGAATAAACCATCTCTCTGCTTCAGATCTCTTAGTACCAACCTAAAGGAAAATGCCAAAGTCTGATCCTGATTCTGAAACACAGAAATTCTGCTGTGTCCTCTTTCTATAGCTTGGGGGGGGGGGGGGGGGGGGGGGGGCAGGTATTTCATTAATTGCCTTCTGTCTCTTCCAGCACTCCATCCCTTCGCTGTCCTCTTGGTTTTTTGTCCTCCCATTTTCTCTATCTGTTCTAGCAACTATTTTTTCCATACTGATCAGGGAGACTTATTCATCCAGATGTTTCAGTCATCTATACAGTGTCACCCACAGAGTTTTACTTAATTTAATAACACGTTTAGTAATTTAATTTGGCATTGGGTCTGGCTATAAGCCTTAGAATCTAGTAGGCAGCTAAGATCTAGTGGGGTTTCTATAATGAGGGAGATAAAAGCTGGACAGATTTCCAGTTTTCTCAACCATAAAAGCTGTGTTCTAGTGTCCAGGAAAAAATGGTTTGTGTTGAATTCCTGCAAAGTGTTTGAATACCTGCAAATCTTATATAAATCATCAAGCAGAAGGATGCTGAAGACAATGTAAAATAAGGAGCTGTGCTAAATATGCTGGTGTAATAAAAGCCAAAAGCAGAGTGGGGGTATGAACTGGAGTAGTGGCCACAGTCTGCAGTGGAGGGCTGGGGAGGGTCTGCGGGAGCTTTTTACAGTCATGATGTGAGAGAAGAGAGTGATTCCTGTGCATAGACCTTTAGAGTAACTTGTGCCTAGACTGTACATTGCTTGCAGTTAGTTGGTTGCCCAAGTGAATGTGGAGAACACACCTTGAGCCTGACAAGGTGTGTTTTCCAAGCTTTAACAGATGGTAGGCCAAGGCTGTTCCCTCCTTGTTTAACTGCTTCCCAGTAAAATTCAATCTGGCTCATATTTAGCAGAGTTGTGCTGTGTTCTTGCAGGTCTCCTGCTCAGGAGTTGAGGTGGGTGGAGCAGAAGTTGGATGTGTGTCCTGATTTTAGTTGGATTAGTAAGACATGGATGTAGCACAGCTGGAAGTGGCAGTCAGGCTGCCTCACCTATGGTCAGGCTGGCTGTGGGCACCAAGCTCTCTCCAGTCAGGTAAAGACCTGTAAATCTGCAACTAGCTGAGGTTTCTTGGTTGGACAGACTTCTGCCCTGCTCAGTCTCTATCCTGATCTCCACTCTCAGGCTAAAAACACGAGCACCAGGCAGAATTTCTTGTCCAGATGGAGCTACAAATAATAGCTATGTCAGTCCACAGGCTCTTTCAGCTGTTTATTTTTCTGGGGGAAGCACTGGAGTCTCAAAAGTGTTGACTCTTACAAGAGGAAGTACTGGGCATGCCAGTATGAATAAGTGATCTGTAATTGTGTGCAAGTGCTTCTACTGGCTTCAAGTGTATGTTTGCAGCTGCCCCATCTGGGGGAAAAAATGGCCATGAACGAGACCCTCAATCATGCTAAATATTGCAGACAGCAAATCTGTATGAAGTATTTAAAGATAAAAAAAAAAAAATAAATTCCCAGATTCTGAATTTACAAAACACCATTTCCTCTGAATTTACAAAACACTACCATCTGCACTCAGTGCTCATAATTTTGTTACACAACTACTTCATTTCTTCTCTGCTAACGGCTCCGTTTGAATGCTGAATTGCCTCATTAGGGTCTTTTATCCCATGAATGAAATTCTTCCTGAGTCAGATAGGCAGTCCTTTATTTTTCCCATTGATTTTTTGTTAAATATATCAGTCTGGTTCTAAGCAATCAATAAAGCAGTGTGAGAAAACTTCTGATCTTTGAAATTGTGTGGAGTAGATAGACCCTTTTGTTTTAATGCCTTTATTTCATGAAACCTGGTGTTTAGTGGAAGCTCTTTGACCCGGTTGAAGTGTATGGCTGTGCTGTTTGCTTTCTTGCAAAGACTCCTTCCTTTCTCTGCAAGAGGCAATGGCAATTCCAAACCCCTGATTATGACTGCAATATTATCTTAGCAGAGTCACCTCTAATGAAGGGGGTCATACTTACATCAAAGAGCTGGACTGATTTGCTGAATGTCAGTCAGTGGAGAGGTAAGGAAAAAAGCTCTGCCTCATACTTCGATGTGCTACATCTAACATCTGAGCTGTTAATAGGAGCTAAATAACCCCTGTTATGATGATATTGTCAGCTGTAAATTCATCTCCTTAACTGATCTGTTGAGCAGACTTCATGTTTCTAAATATGGGTGTAAGTCGCTTCCTTCTGCCTCACTGTTCAACAGTTTAAGTAATTGAATACAGCTGTTTTATTGCTCCCTTAATGAGCGAGTGGAAACCATGGATGAATATCTTAGTGTATCATGTCCCTGTTAAGTGCAATATTTTTTGGGACCTGGAAGTCTGGATTTGGTGATGAAATAGTTGTACTGTGTTGGATAAGCTCCTGAGAAAGGTGGGCCAGAAGACTCTTTGATTTACTGCTCATGGCTTTAGGGAGAGGCGAAGGAACTCAGATTATGGGTACATCAGAAAACTCTTGCAAAGAAAGTTCAGGCCATCTTCAGTCCAACATGTTATAGCAGAAAAGAGCAGTTTGTTCCAGTTTTAGTTTCTGAATGTGTTTCTGATGTGTTTTATGATGCTACCTAAGTTACTTAACCATCTATGCTAAACCTGACAGAAAAGTTGTAAGATGCCCAGTCATTAACTAGAGTTTCAAGCAGATCTTGTCTGTACTATCACTGAAGATGTTAAATATGTCAGGGTATTTAAGACCAGTCTTTGCTGTGATATTACTCAGGGACTACATCTGTCTGACCGAAGTACCTGTTACCATGCAGTATCTGAGCTTGGAGGAACAATTAGCAGCCTTAGATCTCATGATGGGCAACCCAATGGGGCCATAAGGCTGCGGTCACGGGACTGGTGCAGCTCCTTGGAATGGCATTCTCTGTCCTTAGTAAAAAGCCCTTCCACAAGAGCATTTTGCTTTTCCAGACTCAGGATTGATGCTTCACATATGAGTTGACAGCTGTTGAGCTGAACTTGAAGCACTCCAGCCTGTGCCAGCAAGCTGGCAGTAACAACATCATACTCCACAGGCAATGGAAGCAAAACAGCACCAGGTTGGAGGCCTGGCAAAAGGGGGGAGTTGCTGCTGTGCAGCCCAAAATCAGAGGCCCAAAGTTAACATGTGCAGAAGTGGTTTTTCTGCTGAGAACACTGTAAGCACTTACAAGTACATATGGCCTCAGCACGCTGGACATGTGAAACACCCCATAATTAAGATCAAGTGGATTCTTATGGTTGTTATCCAGTGCAAAAGATAACCTAGGAGGTGGCTTCCCAGCTGACATTAATCTGGATGGGGTTATTGAAAGAAATGTGCATTGGACTCAGGAAATCAAATGCTGTCACTCAAATCCTGTCTTTGTGGGTGGCCGTGTGGAAACCAAACTGCTTCCTGCTTGCAGGCTTTGAGTAATGACCTCACTTTGCTGGGAATGGGGCAACAACACTGGAGTCAGTTGAGCTACCCCAGTTTACACCTGATGGGGATCAGGAGGGTGGTGATTGGTGTATTTACTGCTGCCTAGCAGGCATGAGAAGGGATATTTGTGCTATTTACAAAATGTAAATCATATTTGCAGAGTATGATTTCCATGACTGTTTTACCTGATAACTCCTGTGTGCCAAAGCATGGTGGGCAGTGCCAAGGGAGTGCTGCAGAGGCAGAGCTGGGCGGTTGATGTAACATTGTGTGGGGAATGGAGGACACAGAGGGAAGAGGGAAGGAATAGTAGTTACTTTTCAGGACAAGCAGTGAAGACTAACTTAAAGGAGAGTAAATACAGAGCAACAGGTGACAAAATGAAGGTAAAGAAATAGATGAGTCTGAGATTAGGTCAGGTTGGTTGAAGCTTTGAGCAACCTGTGTTGCTTGTAGTGGATGGTGCTCCTGCCCATGGCAGGGGGCTTTTAATTAGATGATTTTTAAGGTCCCTTCCAATCCAAACCATCTATGATTCTGTGAGATGAGACTGGTTTGATGCTCAGGACTTTGCCATAATCACGAATTCTGTTATTACACCTTCCTGCTATAAACATGCCTTGTCTCAATGTGTGTGGGGTGGAGACAGAAGGGCTTCCTGAACTTGTACATGGATTCTTCTATGCTAACTTTTTTTTCAGTGAAGAAAAGGCCTTCAAAACCAGCTGACCCCAATATGGTTGTTTGGACATCCTCTGACGAGACAGAAGATCAGCACTGGCATACACACATCTCATGCAGAGAGGTTATTTCTAAGCTTGTCAATCAGTCCTATACATGAGAGGTCTTTTTCTTGCAGCTATGTCTAGGGTGCTTCAGAGAGGCCAGAAATATAAGATGATCCAGTGAAGAAAGTACTTAAAGGCTTAAGACTCACTACTCTTAGAAGTTCGTGAGCTGATTGGCATGGATAGGTAGTGAGCAAAGATCTATTTTGCCTTTTTATAACCTTTTACGTCCCTAAGCTGTGTTTATGTGACTGTCTTCATGCATGATTTGTATTAGCCTGATGGCTGTGTTACTGTGCAGTGCCTCTGGTATTTCCCAAAAATTCAGAATCTTTGGGAAACCTTCCCTGTAACCCTGGCTCCAGCTTGATGCGGCCAAGCAAAAAGCAGGGAAGCTTGTAAAAGGAACCTGACTTCAGCAGAGAATCCCTCTGGACAAAAAGAACTGCCTGTGAGCAAGTTTGAGTGTGAAGGTATTTCAGCATGGTTACAAACATGCAGAATGGACCTGGTCCATTTTAGTTATACTGTAAAAAACGGTTGTGGCTTAAGATGCTCTGACACTGAGGTTTAATTTGTAGAAATGGGGTTTGCTAAAGCCATCCCCTCTTATGGTGGCCTGCTGAGTTGTGAGGCAATTGCAGTTACCTACACAATGTATAAATAAACTTGCTCCCCTGATTGTAAAACATGACTCTTGGACACATGACTCTTGGACTTTCTGCAAGCTGTGAAAATAGCTTGGTCAGTTAGGGATCTTTTTGCAGTTTGTTTTCATGAACAGTAGATGATATAAGAAAATAGTACTGGCTTGCAGTTTAGAAAATCTAGATTTGGTAGGAAAGTTTGGAAAGATTGTTCTGTCTGCTGTGCTTAAGTCTAGAATCACTACGGAAAATACTTCCCTCCTTCCAGATATCATAATGCTACCCCTTGTAAACACTGTTGTAGCAGGATGACCCAGCTCCTTCTGGAGGTCTGCAGAGCAGGATGTATTGTCCCATCTCTGTTTGCTGCAGCAGAACTTAAAGCTCTTTAGGGCTTATGTCAGCTTAGTGTTCCTGTTGTGCCCCTTGAATCTCGAGTGAATATTTAGATGGTTCATACTAACAAAAAGGTTACTCCAATGAGAAAACAACAAAGTCACCATTGCATAAATACATAGATCTCTGCTCTTACGTTTCATGTTGGCCTTTGGCTTGCTCTCATCACTATGTCTGAGTGCCTGGCAGCAGGACATTAAATTTTGTGGGAGTAACATATCAGGTGATCAGTGGCTTGGCTTCCTCTTCTTCCTCATGCATATGAAAAGCAGCACTTAGAATTTGTTATGTAAAAAAGCATTGTATGTTTATCTTTGAGAAGCAATTTTCGTTCTACATTTGGCAGAGAAAGTGGTGACATTTGCAGTTGTGTGGGTCATTTCTTATGAACTCTGGTGTGAAACTTGTCCCTGGTTAAATGAAGCTGACAAAAACCCCTAAGCTACTGGTCTAGCTGGCTTTATCCTTCTGTATATGTCATTGGCTTCCCTAGTTTGGAGGACCTGAACAGCGAGGCAAAGCCTCCCCCGTGTCTCCCCAATCCTCTTCTTATTGTCCCCTGTGGATATATTGAAGGGAAATGCTATTAAAAATCATCTCTAGAAAACTTTCCACACCTTTACTTCTTCCTGCAAGCTTGGCCACAGAGTGGGATGGAGCCAACTCAGCTTTCACCATGCCCTTGCTCAGACCTGTGCCTGCCAAGGAAGGACCCCACAGGATTTGACTATTGTGTAGTAGATGCATTACTAGGAAAAAAGAGACAGGTTTTATGGGAGTGAGGCTGTATCTTAACTACTGCTCAGTCACTTGGGAAGTCTGTAAAAGCTTTCTGAAAGTACCAGGCTCCTCCCAAAGCACCACTTGATCTAGTGTATTTTCAGATTAAAAGCTGAGTCTATAAACTTATCCCTGTAGAATGACCACCTAACACTAACAGGATGTGCAGAGAAATTTCTGTTTATAGTTTAGTGCAAGGGTCAGATACCTTTGCTATGGTCCAGGTTATCCACCCAGAGCAAGCATGCTTTTTTCCTAAGCATGGGACACATGAGTCATTTCTATTATCCAGACCTCCAGACAGAACATAAAATAGATGGCATGAAATAGCATTAAAGATATTAAAGATGGGAGGAAATTAAGTGTTTTCTCTCTTGCATTCTTGAGCTATAGAGTAATGGATTTCTAGTGCAAGCTCAGCTACTAATGCACACATAAGAAGTGAGGGGCAAGCAGTAGAAACCTCAGACTTGGTCTTGTAAGATACAGAAAGCCTAGTCAAGCAAAAAGCAACACAGAAGTGCTTTTGCAATATAAACTGGATGATTAATTTCCTAGCAGGAAATTAGCTTTTATCTACTGTTAGAAAATGTTAGTAAACTGGATTTAATTTAATCTACTTAGAATTTGTGAAGCTGCCAATATCTGGCATATTGCAGGATTTTCTCTCTTTGTTTGAGAATGACCAATAAGACCCTAACTCTGTGTTCTTCCTTTTTCATATTTAAGGAAAAAAAAATTCCTGTTCAACTTTTGCATTCTGAGCTTAGCTCTGTACTACCATCCATCTCTGTTCAGATTCTGTGGAATGGCTAGGGTATTAAGAATAACAGACCTCACACCTACCAGAAAGAAATTAAGTTTCTCTCCCTTTTTTGAAAAGCATAAATTCTGAACATTGGATTCCCTCAGAGTTGGGATTCAATTATTTGAAGGAATGCCTCTCCTCGTTAGAGACTCCTTGTACATATATTGTCTCCCTTAAATCCTTGGGAACACTTGCATTTGGATTCCTTTTTTAGGACTTTTTCCACTTAGTAATTAATACTCATCCTTATATAACACTTCTGACTGAAAGCACAATGCAAGGGTATAAAAATGGGCAGCCTTCCCTGTTTGAAGGAGGTCTGATGGACCCGCTCCCTGAAATTCTTTAGTGCAGAGGAGGTTAAAAGTTATGTGCCAAATATAATACTCTTGGTCTGTTGTACTCAGTGACTATAGCCAGTTTTTTAACTATTACAGAATTTAAAGCTAAGTATTTTTAGGAGTTTTTATTGATGGCTTTCTCAAACTTCTCATTCAGATGTTTTGTGATCATAAAGAAAGATGGAATGAGTTTCTGTCTGACTAGTGAATAAAAATTCTCATATGATCATGCACATATATGCATTTAGGGCCAGTGCATTATTTCCAGTAACTAAAGGTTGCCTGACTTTCATGATTATTCTGGAAGTCAGAACAACTTCCCATTTGTTGGCTGAGGAAAATGAATATATTTCATTTGAGCTGGATTCAGTCTTGACATGTGATTTATCATTGCCCAAATATTTCTTTACACTTTTTAAATTTGTGAAGTCATATCAGTAACATAAATTAAAAGCTTAAAGTAATGTCTTAAATGCATGGTTATTATTTTATGTTTACAGGATATGCAAAATAAAGAAATGCTGTCATGGTTCGATCCTGGCACAATGCCAGGGCCTCTATGAAACATCTAAAATGGTTACTGTGAGATGTGACTCGGAAACAGAACAAAGCAGGTTCTAACTTGGGAATGGAGGGAAAAACACAACACTTTATTAATTACAATATCTAAAAAGGAACAAACACAAAACTAAAAATGAAAACTCTCTAAATACATTCCTCCTCCTCTCCTCCATTATCTCCACAGAATGAAATAACACCATAGATTTCCACCCCGTCACTATCTCTCACATAATCAACTTTCAGTCTATCATCACCCCTCAAATAATCAACCCTCAAATCTATCAGGGAGAGAGGAGTCACCCCCAAATAATAGAGATGGAAAATCCAGTTACTTGACTTATCCTCAGCAACAAAGTAAGTTTCCTTTCTTTTACTAGATGGATGTAAACCCAGTCCATAATCCAGCTTCTTGAAATACTCAGTAATTTTGTTTCCTTTATTTTGCTCTCTGAAAATACACATAATTTATGTAGCTCATTATGTATGTAAAAGATACTGGGAAAGATTTGAGACTGAGTAATCCATGCAAGCTCTCATTTCCCCATCAGGAAATTAGTTGGGGGAGAGCTGGCATTGAAACATGTGGGATGTCTGTATTATCTGAAGTGGAGCATTCTTGGTTATTCCTATCTTGAAAAAAAAAAATCAGGCTTCTGAAAGGGCAACTGTTTTTGCAGTATTTTCTTCTGGACATCTCAATATCTCTGTGTGTGTTGGCAGCAGAAGACTCTGAATGTCTCATTTGGAGACCTCTGGCAGAATTCTCTGTTTTCCTCGCAGGTGACTGAGCCCAGGACCAGCATGAGGTCTTGGTTTCCTTGGCTGTCTGTGACTGAAGCATTGTGAGCTATAAGCCTCTAGAAAGTTAAGGAGGCAGCTCTGCTCGTCCCTACACACTCCTCTGGTCAAGGAGTGCAGATGCCAGCACTGCTGCAGCTGGGTGTGATTCCTGAGGGATGTGCAGCTAGCAGGGGAGCACAATATCACAACAGCACAAAAGGGAGGACAGGTAGAAAGATGACTGTGACATACATCTTTTCCTGATGGAATTTAGGGGAAGTTGCTCTGAGTGAAGAAGAAATGAACTTAGCCTGCACTCTCTGATGGAAGGCGACCAGTCTGTAGCAGCTGCTTTCCAGCCTGGTACTGCCACAAACCAGCTTTCAGGAGATCCATACCACGGTGTGGAGTCAAACCTTTCCCTGATGTATCTAAAGCTGTCAAGGCAATATGGGTTCAGGACTGAACATTAGACAGAAATCAGGGAATTCCACGTGAGTTCATCTTGTGCCCTTACTTGCCTGTGCTAAGGGTCCCTCCTGTTCTCATTTACGCTCAGGTGACTAGAAGTTTCTGGCCATCTACGCTTTTTCTGACAAACCCGTTTACTGCTAGGAACAAGAAAGAAACCATTTATTGCACAGTAAAGAGAAACTTGGCCCTTTATACACAAAATTATTTTACTATGCCTCAAAAGATAATCAGACTTGTATTTTAAAGGAGGAGACTGGTGAAAGGGGTTTCTCTCCACAGGCTGTCAGCAATCTCTACCAGGCAAGCACCATCTGCAGTCTTTTCCACTTCCAGCCCCTTCTACTGCTTTGCATAATGAATGGCATTGTCAGGAACAGTTTCCTGATGTTGTATAGTACTCAGGAAGAGACTGTCTTGTCCTATACTTAACCTTGGTGATTTTTAACCCAGCCATTAGTCCTCACAAATGATACTGCTTTCTTTTTGGGCATGAAACAGGAAGGCCTGTTGAAAACCACAGCATCTACTGTAAGGATGGACATATTCATCACTTGAGCCTGGGGCTCTGCTGTGAACACAAGAAAGACTTCAGAAGCCAAAATATATTTGGTCAAACCTTTTTGTGTAATAGTTTCCTCAGAACTCCAAGCTGTAGTCAAACATTTCATTAAAATGCTCTGGAAACGCACAAGAAAGCTCTAGACTGTAATGTTTACCTAGGGAGTTTCATTTGAATCTTCAGCCTAGATTGTCTTTAAAGCCTATTGTATTGCATGAAGAGTACCTCAAGGGAGAGTCACAGGCAATTTTCAGATTCATGCCAGTGAGTTCCTGTACCTCCTGCTTGGAGCCTTCCAGCAGCCACACACTGAGCAGGCACTACTCTCCCTTGTGTTGGTTATAGTGGCATTTCTGGTACATGTCCTCAGAAGCAAGAAAAAGCATGCACTGATGTAATTCTTACTGTTATTTTAGTTTAGCTAGAGCCCTCTCTTACCAGCCTTTCCAACTGCCAGTTGTACCAGTAACACCAGTCTGTCTAACAGTCCGTCCATCAATCTTCCCTCCTCTGTGGCACCCATCTTCTCTGACACTCCAGAAAGATACAGGAACTTGTTCTAGCCCATGCTTTCACCAGGGCAGCATTTTATCCTCAGCTTCCCCTGGACTTTGTTCAGTGCAGATACCTGGTGCAGCACTGACAGGAGGAAACAGTCACAAAGCCAGAGCTCGGATGCAAGAGTAGGTCTTGCAAGCTCCAACTTGTAGTCTGGCAGCACAAAGAAACATGGTGGTTCTGCTTTCTGTGACTATATTAATTTGTTTATAACTAGCCAGCTCTGGGTGAAGCATTTGGTGTAAATTGATTAAATAATGGTATGTTGTTCCACGGCTATCTCGGTCACATGACAGGCTGGCTATTTTCAAGTGACTTGTTCTTTCCCCTTAACAAGCAGAATAATTCAAATGAATTGCTTCCAGAAACAAGAGGAACTGTAGTGTCCCCAATTATTCATGTTGCTTTTCCATCTGAGCATTGCTGCAATGGGCATGCAGCTGTTCTAAACATAGGCTATATTTTCTTTCAGGACCATTTTATTCTTGGCAACTCGTCAATCACCTGGAACTAAATCTCTGTTCCACTTTCCATTATTTCACTAATCATAACGTCTAACGATCCATAATTGTTCTTCATGGGTTGTAAAGCCAGCATAATTTGCTACATTGAAAAACACTGATACTGATTTATATGCTTTCAGTTATGCAGTGTGCATTTCATTTTAGGTCCAGTCTGGGGGTAGAAACCTCTCCAACCTGAGCATGTGCTGTGCACAGGACCTCTGCAGCTTCTCTCTTACTCCTGCTGGGGAGATAAGTATGTTTGCTTTCAGAAATGTTTCTGAAGCTTTGTTTTTTCTTGACACTCTGCCCTCCACAGTCACTTCATTGCCTTGTGGCATGCTGGGGCTAATTTTCTGGCTTGTTCTGTGGTTGTGGAATATCTGCTGTTTCCCAGGATGTCTGCAAAACAAGCTGACAAACCATCCTGGTGCTTAGCACACCCCACAGTTTGCTTCTGTGTTTCGGCAAGTAGCAAAAGCTACTTTAGTAGCCTTTGAAACCCATTAATATGCACCTCCCTCTGATCAGGCCTATTTATGCTGCGTACCCCATAATCAACATTAAGTAAAAATTTAATTCCATATTTTTGTGAAATTACTGCTCTGACTTGGAGATGGTGCTACAAATCCTGCTTATATGGGCACTCTTCTTTGCTATTTCATATAATCCAGTTCCTACCTGCCACCTGATCATTCAAATTTAGAGGTGGCAGTGGCACCATGGGGTTAAAGGAATCTTGTAATGCATGCCAAGATTTAAAATCCCTGTAAAACAACAGAGAACTAGTGTTTCCTGTCCTGACATGTGACTTATTGCCTAACTGTCACGGTTTGGAATGGGAGGAAATTCAGGGAAGTGATGCAAAGCTTTTTGTGTAATTGACAGTCTGTTGAACCACTGAGAAGCTGGACACGCCTCTGTGAAACACACATGTTAAAGGAAAAACGTCGGGAACTCTCCTTTCCGATTGGTGAGGAGGTGGTGGGCCCCAGCCCCCCGTCTGGGCCAGGCCGGGCCGGGCCCCTTCCCCCCTGCCGTCTGCGGCACCCCCCCATCGGCTCCAGTCTGGCCGGGACGAGCCCCAGCCGCTGCTGGGCGGGAAGACGGCGGGGGTGGGGGGCGGGGAGGGGACTGCCAAGCCCTGGCCGGAGCAGGGCTGTCCGCAGCTATGAAGATCTTATCATCAAATCCCCTCCCCACAGCGCGGGTGAGACCTGAGACCGCTGCAACCCGCGCAGAAAACCAAAGACCAGTCATGAGGCCGATCCTGACACAAGCCAGCCGAAGCTTCCCGCCACAAGTTATCAGGGGGTCAGGTAGGCGCTTCAGTCCTCCCTTGAGTGGGAGAAAGGAACAAGATGCAAGCATGTAAAAGAACAGCATGAAGACATCAAGGTCAGTGAAGAAGAAGCCCCAGATAGGAGGGAAGAGGAGGATGCCTTGTTTTAGAAATCCTCTTGTGGAGAAATTCTCTATGGAGAAAGGACTTTTTCCTTCTAACACATGAAACTATGGAGAGATGAAAGTGCTCAAATTGATATCGAGCAAAAGCCTCCATGCTAAGATAAGCAGATGTTAAAATTGCTGTGATCCTATGAGAAGTTTAACAGGAAGAGAGAAGAGTAGTTCTGTGCTTCCAAGAGAAGAAAAATATCTCTGTTCCCAGAGATAAAGATGATTTTTAGAAATAGATAATAATTTTTGCCTTTGAACAGCTCATCTTTAAAACAATACCCCATAAATCAACATAGCCCATTAATAAGCTGTAGGAAGGCTTGTGGCAATAGGAAAGATTTCACGATAGCAGAGTTCCCTGAGCAGCTGTTATTCGTGACAAAATTGAGAACCACGAGAATACTGGGTTTTTTCCCTCTTGTAGAGAAGTCTCCATAACCTTAAAAAGAAGGACTTCTCTCCCTCAGTGAACTGAAGAAAGACTGTTTTAGAGGTGGTAAACTGACTAGAAATCTTAAGTTTAGTTTCTTTACATTATCAGTGGGAAAGAAAAGGGTGTGGGTGGAGAAGTGTTCTGAAGGGTTTGTTGTGATTCTTACTACTTTTTTTCCTTCTAGTTACTTTTAATAAAATTTTCTTTATACACTCTAAAGTTTTGAGCCTGCTCTGCCTTTCTCCTATCTCACAGCAAGAAGTGAGTTTATTAGTGATTAGCCAACACTGAACCTGCCACATCCTTTAGTGCATTAGCCAAGAAAATCTCAGAATTGAAGAAATCTTAAATTAGCAAACCAAAACGACTACACTAATACAAATTTTTATGGGCATGAGCATTTGCTAAGTTTTAGTCTCTGTGAAATATAGCAGGTCTGTTCACTGTGGCTTTGGAAAATATGCTCATATCCTGCTTCTTTCCTGGCAACTTTCCTCCTCCACAATGTAGTGCTTATCTCCCCGGGGAAGTGGATAGCAGAAGAACTGCAGAAAAACTTTTTTTTTTTTTTTTTTTGAAAGCACTATTTCCGTCTCTTTCCAGGTTCTTGAAAAATTGCATTCCATAGACCTGGTCCACTTAAGAGCATGTTCTGTTTTTGGGCCAAAATCTGTTGTGTTAAACACAGTAAAGCTCTCTAAGGCAGTCTTTTCCCTGTAGTTGTGCTTGTGTAGGTCACAGAGGCTGAATCCAGCCCTTTGAGGAAGCTGGTGACTCCTGCCATAGTGATCTCTGCCTTGTAGATCTGAGTGCATCCTGAACAGCTCAGAAGGGAATTGGAAGCTGTGGACATGACACCCTCTTTCTGCTTTTTTTTTTTCCTTTTAAAATGTGTCTGGGCTAGGAGATAAAAATGTTTCTCAGGTGTTAGGGGCTGCTGCCTCATATTTCTGTCTATGTGCAGGTCTCTCACTGAATCTTTGCGAGTGAACGAGGTGCTGTTTGTGTGACCATCTGGGCCTTGGTTTAAGCCACGTGCTAAGCTCTGTCTTACTGGTGTACTTGGGCAGGAGGAAGGTTCATGTGCACACTTTTGAGTTGATGTCTCTCTGTTACTACCAGCTGTCTCCCATTTCTTGCATCACAATAGGAAGAGACATGAATTATTTAATAGAAAATGTTTCTGGATCCTTACTTGACTGAGATTATTGATGTTACGACCCCTCAGGGAGGGAAAGCTGAATAGTAGTGGCTGATGAATGGAAACTGTTTCTCTTTCATTCTCCCCTGTCTGTTTCTCCCTTTTCCATTTTCCACTAATGCATACATACAGTTTTCTGAAGCATTCTTTGTTACCTGTGTTGACATCTAGAGGCTCTCCTTAAATTCCTGTACTTTTTGTGCCCAAGTATCTGTGGGGAGCCTAAGGACTGAACAGGACATAGACAGAGACAGGATGGTCCCAGAAAAAAGGGATCACTATTATGGTTTTATAAATAAAACACTGCATTAGTAGGGGCATTTTATGATGGGTTATCCTAGTTAGTTGCTGCTGTGGTCAATAATTTATCTAATTTTCTGATGGCACTTAGGAAAATATGGTATGTACAGCAAGGTAAGAATTATGCGTCAGAAGCCATGGAGGTATCAGTAAAAAAACCAGAGGTTATATATGAGCTTTTTTCATACAATTTTCCAAAGGCTATAATACAATTCCCAGTTCTAGCTCCAAACTCCGGAAACATGATGCTCCTGACAAAAGGTCAGTTTTCTGTTTACAGTGAAGTGTTCATCTCTGGTAATGGGGCTGATCTGAGGTTGCAACTGCAGGATCTCTCATCTGAAACTCCAAGGAAGGAGGGATCAGGCATTCTGCTTGTGATGCTGTCTTAGCCAGACAAAAGAATCAAAATAATACCAGCTTTTGAACTACTTTTGTTCCCATTCTCCTTGGTTTTAGTTATGTTTCCTTCTAGACTTGAAAGGTTTTTAATTTGGAATGCTGGCAGATATCCTTAGGAAATTTCAGTAGTATCTAAAATATGCTTCTCTTTCCTAGTCCTTTTGAATATGAATCTCTTTCTTATTCCTTTTATTTGTGAGGGCTAGAGATACTATCCAGGCTGGAACTATTTTGAAATACTCCAAGTCTGAGATGAAACAGTTCTGGTGTTTTTATTGATATTTTTCTGGGCCAAACCACTATAAGATAAAAAAAGGATGCTATAGGAAGAGTTTTGTATTTTTCCTAACATTTCAGTGCTCCTCCTCCAGTACCACACAGCACCTAGAAATTCAAATTTTCCTTAAAAATGGAAAATGGAACAAAGATAATCACCTCGTATAGGAATTTCATTACAATGTGGATGAAATACAAAGCAAGGATGAGCAGCATAGTGTGGTGCTGATTCCAAAGGGCTCCTGATTTTTCAAAGGTTTTCTCCTGCATGTTTGTCCTGATTACACAGCTCAGAATTTCAGCTGCATGTCCAAATACTGTGCTTCTAACCACCAAACTGCATGTGTGTAAGGGCTGGAGAGTGAATTACAGACGAGAAAAGGAATCTCTGTGTGGATTTCTGCATTCTATTACCTATGCTTATGCGAAACCAGTGCTCCCCACACATCCTGTTGGCTGCAAATGCCAGTGGGAGCCCAGACATCAGCAGCTCTTCATGCTATGCAATGCATTCCCTAAAAGCCTTCCAAAAATCCTGCAAGAGTAGTGCTGATGGTTTCCTTCACGCCCAAAAGCCCAGGATTCACCTCCAGAGGGTGCTGCAAACTTGCTGTGGTCACCAGCCCATGGTGTGCAGGAGGGAGTTGCTCAATGGGTATTTCACTGTGGTTAGGGGCGATCAAAGTATGTATGTAATGTTTTGACTGTCACTCTGACTGCACAGCACGTAGTTTTAGGTATAGTTTGTATGCATTTTGAAGTAAAAAAATCCAAGTGGCAGCTGTCTTTTGTTAACATGAGATTATTTTGCTTACAGAGTGAACATGAAGCACATCTATAAACAGCAAAAGAACAGATCCAAGTCAGTCATGAAAAGAAAAAACCCTTTAATACGATTCTTGGGGCATCTTGCTTCTCTGTTAATTTGCAGCTGAATAGATGCCGTACAAGCAAATATTCATACAATGAAACATACAGAACCAGAATTCTAAGGAGTGCTGACAACACTGTGGTAACCCTTTTCCTGACGTTACTGAGAGAGACTCCCTCCCTACCCTAAGTAGTGTCCAGAGCAGGCAGAGGCATACAGATGGGGAATCGAGGCATGGAGAAGAAGAGAATTTTGAGTGCTGGAGAAGGAGGGTAAGCTTATAGTATTAGAAAAGTGCTGTTTCTTAGTGTTGCTTGTAAGGCCATGTTGGAAGCATGTGGCAGAGCTACTAATCTTACAAAAGGACGAGTTTTAGGATGACACTAATGTCATGAGTGTTGCTGGGTTCTTTTGGCCTGCCCAGATTAAAATGGCTGCAGGAGAGCACAGCAGCTGTGAGGCATGATGTTGACTGCTGCCTTGCTACTGGCCATGTTCCTCAGCACTTTCATGGCAGAATTCCTTCTGCCTTCATGACCCCTTGGTGTTGCTCTCATCCTGCTCAGGATGAACTGGGAGGCTTTGCCAGTACAGTGCTGAATCCCTGGTTCTGCACTGGGATTGCCCCACTCTGTATACTGGATTTGTCTTCCTGGCTGCCAGCTGCCCGTGGCTGTTGGTGACAGAATTGGCAAGAAGGGTTGGCCCTGTCCCAGGATGTGCCTCCCCCTCCAAGTGAGCAACTCGCTGGGGTCCCAGAGCTGGCCGTACTGTGCTGAGGTTGTAGATGGATCACTGCACTCCTGTGGGTGTATCCCTTCCAGTGTGCAGATGCTGCCCTGCACAACCCCTGCACCTTCTGGACAGACATGGTGAGGCTGAGCTTGTGAGATAGTTCTGAGGAAGTCCAGTGCCAGGACCTAAAAGATGTTTTAGCCACAAACAGCTCAGCTGTGGTGGAGTGGGAATGGGCAATTTGCTCCAGGCTGTCTTGGTGTGGGAACAACAAGCAGTGCTCAGAGAAACTTTCTGCTTGGGCAGAGCACTTCTTTTCCCCAGTCCCAAATCCAAGGCAGGCTTGAGCAGAGCAGCTAAAGCAGTAGGAGAATGCATTGCAGCCAGCCCAGTGTAAGTGGTGGAGAAGCAGCCAGGAGGTCTTGGATGGCAGGTCACCGGGATGGTCATGCACAGCTTCTTCATTAGCTGGAATTCAAGTCCTGTAGAAAATGGATGCTTCAGTAGTTGCTTTTGGTCTAATGGCTTGACCAAAAGTGGATACTAAAATTTATCATTAATTTATGACATGTTCCAAATTGTTCATTCTGAAAGTCAAAGCATTTTATTTCAGCTTGATTTGACCACATCCGCTGGATCAGTCGTGGTGCCGCAGGCTTCCCTTCTAATTTGTGGCTGGATTCATCTCTGTGGTACACAGCAATGGTTTGGGAGGATGACATCCTACAACATCATCTCAGATTAAATCCAAGCAGAGAATGTACGGAAAGGAAGAGGTAAAGGATAAAAGAATGGAAGAACACGAGACATCACTTTTCTGAGACAGTGTTGTGTCTGAGGCAGACAGAGATTAATAAAAAATTGACCAAAAAAGAAGTGTGCTCAAATAGGTCACCTGAAGTGTTTCAATTCGGTCAACAAGACCTGGAACGAAAGCTTTCAGTTTGGTTTTCTGGTTAAAATAATAATAATAATAATAAAAACCCAACAGCATTTTTGTTCAGAAGGCATTGGAAGAAAATACCCAACCAGCCCTTCTGGTAGCACAGAAGGAAAGTTTCTTTCTCTGAGCTGGTGGCAAATTTTCATATACAATTCTGGTCTTGTTGATAGGTCTTTCTCCTTCCTAGTTAATTTGGGCTTCCTCAGTGGAACCAGTGGCATGGGTTTTGAGGGAGACAAATACAATGAGATCTTGAGATGTTTTTAGCAATCCAGAGTACCCTCCCCTGCTGTCTGCACTCCGTCCTTTTCTTCCCCCTCCCCTCGCTGAAAATACACATTTTCCCCCACATCTGCAACAACCCTACTTTTTACATTCTTTTTACATTCAGTTTTGTTGTCTCTAGCCTTGAGATTGTCCTTTGAATTAGGGGTCCCATCTGTTGTTATCCTGAGCAGCACAGAAATAGAAAATCCTGCAGGCAAATTGAGTGTTGCTTTGCAGGACCAGACTGAGCTTTACATCCAATTTAATGCTTAGTTTAAATTCTGTTGTATATGCACCTTAGATCAATCATTTTTTTTTCAGGGGCAATGTGCCAAGTAAATGGAAATTTATATTTGACAATTTCGTGTTTTCCTTAAAAATAAAACACCTTAGTAATAAGTAAACTGGGGAATGGGTGGGGGAGCAGGTTTACTGAGAGGCAGGGATGGTTCTGTCAGTGCATCTTTTTCTTCTTGTATGTGACATTTTGTACTCTTAGATGCAGAACTGGAATCCCAAGGAGGCTGTATTTGTGAGCAGAACTGTGTCCAGCCAGGCACTGAGCTACCCTGTCTTATAAAACCCATTTGCAAATGTTTGGCCTCTAGCCAATTTCAAAGCTCCTTTGAATAAATGTTTGTGTATGAAGTATTGAGTAAACAGTTCCTGGGCACAGCAAATAGGAATGGCATAGCTTAGTGCCTATTTGATGGCACATTTCATGAGGACAACTCACTTGTAAAGCAGTAATACACCCATTAGATGTGACTTGGGAGTTAGGCAGAGTTCCTTACTATTGCAGTTCAAATCTAGATCTGAATTTTATAGCCTCCCCATCCTTGGTAGCAGCAGAAGAGTGGTTTTCTTCTGTGGCTACTTATCACGGCAGTTTCCCACTGGGCTGATGCCCAGCAGGATGCTGGAGCCAGGATAACTCAGTGGAGGCTCAAGCAGCCTAAGCAAGCTATAGTGATTTTCAGCTCTTAGTGATTTTCAGCTCAGTGATTTCAGCTCTTTAGCTTGCTAGGTGCTGCAGCAGCAGACGCAGGGAAAGAGAGGAGAAGGCCCTGTGAGGTTCCGCAGGATTCTTTATTCGGGTGTTCCGCGAAGGTTCCCAGTGACAGCTCTTCTGCCGAACCAGGCAGAGTCAGGGGTTTTTATACCCTACAGGGGTTTTGGAAACTGTCCAATAGTAAGGGTCAGGTGAAAGTGACCTATAGGCTTACAGAGAGATAAGCAGGGTCCGAAAAGTGGAAGAGAGGGGCTGCTAAGGTTCAGTCATGCTGACTTGGCATTTCCTAGCTCAGGCTTCTGACCTCCAAGGAGGCCTTGCAGGCCTTGAGCCTGCTACATCTACTGACACATCTGAGTTTTTACTACACTCTAATGGGATGTTCCCACCATCACTGTGCAGTGGAGTCCATTTCTAAGTGGATGTGAGCTGGAAAACATTGGTGGCCAGACTGAGATTCCGAAGGACAGTGCTTTAGAATAAATGTTTTTTACCTTCCCTTTTGTCTGCCCAAGCTTGTCTCCAGTTAAGAAAGCCTACTTCTTCCATCTATCGAGGTACCAAAACCTTCAGAAAAATCCCTTATCTTACAGTGCAGCAGTACCGCCACTGAGTAGGACAACATGCTGATTTTCAAATGGAATAATACTTATAAAAGGTGGGTCTGGACAGTAAAGTCTGAGTACAATTCTTGATCCAAAATCTCCCTAGCAAGAGGTGTTCAAACCCTGGGCTTATGTATGTGCTGTTGTAAGAGACAAGATGTGCTAAGTTCATGTCAGGAGTTTCAGTGAGTTGCAGGGATTGTCTGTGAAACAGTCATTACTGTATCTACTGCTGAATTCAAATTGAGTCATTCTTGAGGGAAGCAACAGACAGTTTATCACTCACTTATCAATAAATATAGGGAATAAAACTTATCAAACTTCAAAAACAGAGCTGTGAAAACCAGCTACATTTTATGTAGGCTTCACACCCTTTAAAAATTCACAAGAAAGCAAAGGGCAGAGATTTTATCATTGGAATCTGAATCAGATTGATTTTCTGGATTTGGCCTTGGCTCAGATCTGAATGTGATTTTAGATGCAAAGTCCCCAAAGTCTGCAAATCTGAATCTCTGTCACCCTTGGATGCTACCAGTGTGGGGTAGACTGTATTATCCCAATAGTATGAAAAAGGTGAAACAAACTTACTTTGCTATTTTCTTTACTGTTCACTCTGAACTCAGATTTCATAAAATGCTGGTAACTGTGAGGAATGTGGTGTACAGATAGTAACAGTGACTATTTTTGTGTTTTCCTCCTGTGTTCCCACTCTCCCTTATTAGGCTGTAAACAATGGAGAATGTGAGGAGAACCTGGTCGCTTAGATCCTGTTCCATCTTGTGGCATGGAATGCTGGGCTCAGTATTCCCAAGCTTGTGTGTACGTTACAGCAGGAGGAAGGATGATAGAGAAGAATGTGCATTTTTGGCATACTTGATATACAGGTGCATCCATGCAAACCTGATCCCCTCTGGTTGCTAACTTTTGATTCTTTTTCACTGCAGCTCAACCATAAACACTGTAGCTGAAACACTGTCATGATTTTATGACAGAAAAGAGATTTGTTGGCATGTGGACCACAGAGGAAAGAACCACTTCTCATTTTTTTGGGGTGTAAAAAGTTCCTCTCAAATGGAGAGAGAGAACTTTCTTTCCTTTTTGGAACAGCATGATACAGTGAGCCTCTTGTCCTTCTCCACTGCACAAGGTGTGAGTGCAGCCTGCAGGAAGGATGACAGAGCTGTTGGGTGGCACTTTCACCTCTTGGCAATTCTGTGTTCCCAAAGCGTGGGCATGGCCCAGCTCTCCTGGCATGGCAGTGCTGTGAAGGTCAGAGCATGTTGCATTGGGAAGAGGTGTCCTCCCTCCTGCACTGGCTGATAGAAATCCCAGGGAGGATGCTAAGAGTTTATTTGAAAATAGATGAAAGCAAGGAAATTAATCAGACAGCAAAAAGAAAATTATGTTCTATAAGGCATCAGTGGTTTGGGTTGTGAGGCAGAGCTGCAGCCAGAGGCAGTGGCAGGCTTGCCAGCATGAATACCCAAGAAGAATGTGGAGCAGGACACTCATGTCACTGGACAAGTCACTGCAGCAGTGACTTCTGGTGAGTTCTCGTGTTTGCAGTCAGTACTAGGAGGGAGGCAACATGGATGTGCTGCACTTGATGTGCTGCAAATTCTTTTTCAGCAGTTACCATTCATCTGAAAAAGAAGAAACACTGAAAAGAAAGCTGCTTTTCTTCTTCTTCTTCTTCTTCTTCGGGCCACCAGCATATCCCTGGCAGTGTCAGTGCTATCTAGCTGGGAAGACCTTTACTCTGAATTGTAGCATTCAGGCTGCCTTTCTCCTCTGCCTAATTCTTCTGCTCATAATTTATGAGGGACAGTGGGTGCAGCCAAGGGTGGGTAAATTGATCTTTTCACATGGGAGGGAATACCATAATAATCTGTTTTTTCTGAGAGAAACAAACAAATCTCTCATCTTGCAGTTCTGCTGCTGAGAGGAGATTCTGTGCTGGAGTCTTCATGGCATGGATTGGGTAAATGTCGGAGGCTTGGAAGTGGGTAAATGTGGGAGTTATGTGAAAGAAGGCTTAGAAATATGAGTGGGTATTAATGTCTCTGTTTTGACTACCTCAGACATGTTTGACAGCTCCTCCCATCAGCCTGAGAGAAACAAAAAAGAGTAAGAATGTGTAGTGATATTTTGTAATGAATTTGTTTGGATTCCATTTATGCTAAGTTTATGTTCTGTTAGCAGCCTCCTTACAGAAAGTCTCCTGTAAAGATTCATTTGAACTTAATTTAGCAGTTAACCCAGGAGAAGTTAATTTTAAACTTGCAGTCCTGTGATCTTGCGTGGAAGCATAATGCCAAGAGTCACACACAACTCCTTAAACATCACAAAAAACCCCACCCCATGACCTGGCATTATCATTCCTATCTGCAGTAAAGAATTCTTTCCCAAGGGTCTGGGGGTTTTTTTCTAAAACAAACAGTTTTCAATAACAAATGCCTTTGATAACTTTTCTAACTGTTTGTTACAAGGAAACAAGCAAGCAGAGAGGGGGAGATTTACTGATTGAATGAGATGGTTCATATTTTTTACCCACTGCAACTTACATCCAGCTGCAGGCCTCGATCCAGAGGCTGAGATCACTTGGCAGTGAGGGTTGCATGGGGAGCTTCTTGCTGATCCCTTACCTGGTGTCACTGATGACTGTGGGATCTGTGGTGGGAGCCGTAGCTCTGTAGGGCCATAGTCTCAGCTTGTCCCTGAAGTACCTTGTTATTTTTCTTTGCAAAGAAAAATGACTTTTCTCCACACAGGACCCTGTCTGCTGCCAGTTGTCCCCAGCACTATTTTTTCCAGTGAGGGGTTGGCCATGCCCTTGAAGGACCAGCAAGTTGCGGTTCAAGGGTTCAGAAGCAGCCACTGGGCAGACAGCTGCTTCCCTTGAAAGGTTACCAGCTTGTATTGCTCCTGAACACAGCATCCTACTGAGCACACCCTGAGAGAACATCCTCACCCAAGCCTTTATAGGAGATCATTCTTTTTTACCCATCTATTAATAAGCAGGTGATGTCAGCCTGTCACTCCTTTCTTCCCCCAAGCAAAATCTAACCACAATGAGCAAATAATAGATGAGATTTGGAGAGGGGATGCTGATGGTGTTGGAATGCTGGGTGACCCCAGAAACAGACACTGTCACTGAGTCAGAAGATGACATCAACACTCCTGCTCCGCTGACAGGTTTGCTATCTGCAAAAAAAAAAAAAATGGGCTTAGGCCTGTGCTCCTATTGTGTTCCAGTTAATGCTGGCATTCAGTGGCGAGCAGGGCTGCTGCTCGTTAATCTGATCAAATGGTGTTCAGGGATCACAGCAGTGGAAATTCTAAAGGGGTGATGCCATATGCTTGTCTGCAAATGAAAGTGGGCTCTGGTCACAGCAGGGAATCACCCCCTCACTTCTCTGCTGCTCTGCCTGCATGTCCCACTTGGGGTAGGGCAGGACTGCCCATGCTGTAGGTGTCCCCTCCGCCTCTGGAGTAGAAGCAGCTTCTTGGCTGGCTGGAACTGAAAGGTCACACTGGGGTTTGCCTTCCCTGTCTTCCTGCTGCTGTTTCTCTCCAGCTTTCCCTTTTCAAGAGAAGTGTTCAAAGCATCAGGAGCAGGTGGAACAAAGTGGTCCAAGGAGAAGAAGGGGATACTTGTGTGTCTTCCATGCAGTGGCTCATCTGAGAATTTACAGGGTAGAGAGTACAGACCTGTTGGGAATAGTTTTCAGTGTGTATATGAGATTTGAAGGATGGCTACCAGATGAGGAACCCTCTTCCATAGGTCCTCCACATCCCTCTGTGACAGACTCTGCAACCTACAGCATAGCCCTCTCCTCCAGTCCCCCCAATGCAGGTTTTAATATTGGGCTTGTCTCCGCTGGGAGTGTGGAATTCAATGTCCTGTCCGTACTACTGTGTACCTTAGGGCAGAGATTAACCTCATCAGGGGCAAGCTGACAAGCTGCAAAGTACTCTGACTGCAAGGGTTTGCTACAAAAAGGTTTCTAGTGAGTGTTCTGGTGTCCTAGGTTGATAAGGAAGTGAGTTTTTTGGGAGGTTGTAGTCAAACCAATCAGTGCTCAGATTTGAATATTGGCATCTGGTGTGGCCACTGAAGACATGGGCAGCCTCTGAGAACACAGGGGGTTAAAAGCAGAGAACTCCCAGGGGAACTCTCTCTTGGTTCGAGTCCCTGAAAGAGGTCAGACCTCCTCTGCTCAGCCGCGGCCTGGGTGGGGAGGGGAAGCTGTGTGGCCTGGGGTGAGGTAGGCCGGAGCTTTGGACAGAGAAGGGGGGTGAAGGCCCTTGCAGGATGGAAAGGTGGAGGAGCACTGAGAGACATCGGGCAGAGAGAGAGGGGGGGGGAGAGAGCCTGTGCTTGTGCCACCTTGAAATTTGGTATCATGTGCCAGCAGCACAGCCATTGTGTTCCAGTTAATGCTGGCATTCAGTGGCGAGCAGGGCTGCTGCTCGTTAATCTGATCAAATGGTGTTCAGGGATCACAGCAGTGGAAATTCTAAAGGGGTGATGCCATATGCTTGTCTGCAAATGAAAGTGGGCTCTGGTCACAGCAGGGAATCACCCCCTCACTTCTCTGCTGCTCTGCCTGCATGTCCCACTTGGGGTAGGGCAGGACTGCCCATGCTGTAGGTGTCCCCTCCGCCTCTGGAGTAGAAGCAGCTTCTTGGCTGGCTGGAACTGAAAGGTCACACTGGGGTTTGCCTTCCCTGTCTTCCTGCTGCTGTTTCTCTCCAGCTTTCCCTTTTCAAGAGAAGTGTTCAAAGCATCAGGAGCAGGTGGAACAAAGTGGTCCAAGGAGAAGAAGGGGATACTTGTGTGTCTTCCATGCAGTGGCTCATCTGAGAATTTACAGGGTAGAGAGTACAGACCTGTTGGGAATAGTTTTCAGTGTGTATATGAGATTTGAAGGATGGCTACCAGATGAGGAACCCTCTTCCATAGGTCCTCCACATCCCTCTGTGACAGACTCTGCAACCTACAGCATAGCCCTCTCCTCCAGTCCCCCCAATGCAGGTTTTAATATTGGGCTTGTCTCCGCTGGGAGTGTGGAATTCAATGTCCTGTCCGTACTACTGTGTACCTTAGGGCAGAGATTAACCTCATCAGGGGCAAGCTGACAAGCTGCAAAGTACTCTGACTGCAAGGGTTTGCTACAAAAAGGTTTCTAGTGAGTGTTCTGGTGTCCTAGGTTGATAAGGAAGTGAGTTTTTTGGGAGGTTGTAGTCAAACCAATCAGTGCTCAGATTTGAATATTGGCATCTGGTGTGGCCACTGAAGACATGGGCAGCCTCTGAGAACACAGGGGGTTAAAAGCAGAGAACTCCCAGGGGAACTCTCTCTTGGTTCCAGTCCCTGAAAGAGGTCAGACCTCCTCTGCTCAGCCGCGGCCTGGGTGGGGAGGGGAAGCTGTGTGGCCTGGGGTGAGGTAGGCCGGAGCTTTGGACAGAGAAGGGGGGTGAAGGCCCTTGCAGGATGGAAAGGTGGAGGAGCACTGAGAGACATCGGGCAGAGAGAGAGGGGGGGGGAGAGAGCCTGTGCTTGTGCCACCTTGAAATTTGGTATCATGTGCCAGCAGCACAGCCGAGAAGGAGAAGGTGGGGGGATGCGGCGAGAAGGTGCCCGGCCACAGTGGGAGTTCTGGGCAGGCAGAGCCCAAGATTTTAACCCTTTTCTTGGATAATGGAAACCTTGCAAATACTGATCCTCCTGGATCTGAATGAGAAGAGATAGAGATGAAATTGAAGGAAATGGGCAAGCGTGATGAAAGTTCGTGCAAGTGAAAGAGGTCAGAAGAAGTTGAGAAGAATCCTAGGTGGGAGGAGATGATGGAGTGGCCTTTGGCTGGACTCTTTTCTTGTATAGCCATGGACAGAACCTTTTTTCCTGTAACACAGAGACTGCATTTAGGGGGAGGCAATGGCTTGGAGCTAAGAGAGTGCGGTGATGTTATGTGAAGGAGTGCATGAACAGAGACAGATGAGGAGGGTGCCCTCTGTCTTCAGTGAAGAAGAAGAAGATGTCTGTCCTCGAGACCCCTCAGCCCCAGCGGGTGAATTTGGAGGGGACTGGTGTCCCGAAAGTGAGATACTGTTGCTTTTTTGGAACTGGGCAAAGCATCCTTAAAAGGGGAACCCTAGAAGCAGTCCTGGTCCATGCACAGTGGTGAGAGCACTGAACGTGGAAGGAAGAGGTCACGAAGGCGAATGTTCTCCAGGCAGTGCCACAAGTGACATGGAAACCCAAGAGGTTACAACTGTTTCCTGAGGAAGCCGATGGTACAAGAGGCACTTCTCTCTCCTTGTTGAACTGAAAGTTGATTATCTGAGGGATGGTGATAAATTGAGAGTTGTTTATCTGAGGGGTGGTAACTGGACTGAGAAGCTAAGGTTTTATCTCATTGTGCTATGGTGGAAATGGAAATTGGGGGGAAGAGAAGGAATGTTTTGGAAGGTTTCCATTCTGAGTTCTGTGCGTGTGTTCCTTTTTACATATTGTAGTTAATAAAGTTTTTTCTTTATTCCTAAGCTGGAGCCCTTTTTGCTCTATTTCTGGTCACACCTCACAGCAGCCACTGTGGAGAATACATTTTCATGGGGGCATTGGCATTGTGCCAGCGTCAAACCAGGACATCTGGTGAAAACAGGCTCTGGGTTAGATATTCCCTATCTGTCCAAGCCTCCTGTCCTCAGGTAAATATGAAACAAAGATAAGCATGAGGCTAATTGCTTTTGCAAGGTAGGAGAGGGGTAGAAAGTCAAGAACTGGAGATTACTGAACTATTAAGATTTCCCTGGGTTATTTGTTCTTCCACTACTAATCAATATGTTGCTTTATAATTGCATGAGCCAAAGGTGAACTTTTACTCTGCCTCATAAAACAATCTCCCATAAATCCCTGGCTGGGATAGCTGGAATCTGCTATATTAATCTTAATAGCTAGCATAAGTCAGAATGCCTCTGAGGAGGATGCCAGTTTTTTTAGAAGGCTAAGCAGGTATTACAATGTCCTTCTCCTTTGCCCCCTCTCTCCCTGGCTTTGGCTGTTGCCAAGTTGTTTCAGTGCCACTTTTTGGGCCACATCATTGCAATAGTGCAACACCACCCTGTTTAGATTCACAGCAGGTCCATGGGAGATTACATGAATCCCAAAGAAGTCTGAAGGCCATTCCTTGAAAACACATGAACCAATACTGAGTTTTATATAACCCTCTTTTACACATAGGCTAAAGCTAGTGCTCCCCCTCTTTTAAAAGAAGTGCTCTCTCCTTAGGAAAAAAAAAAAAATAATCCAGCCTCTTTCAGACAATTATTTCCAGGCCACATAGCAGGCGTGAATGATGTGAAATATTTCAGAGGCAGCCCTGAGTAGAAGGGTTGCATAACCAGGCACTGTCCTGTGTCAAATCTCAATGGATGTTACTAAGAAGACAGGGCAATTTTACTCACAGCTGATGTGTAGGTAGTGTGGATTTGGGGTTGGTTACTTACCCAGTCCATTTCATTTTGGCATCCCTGCTTGTTGTAGGTGGCTGCACATGCACCTGTACACCAGTGATTACCTGGTTTGTAATGATAAGGTGATGACTAGAACAGCTTAAATCAAGTGAGGATATATGAATTTAGCTGACTCTGCCACTGAATGTGAACACAGAGAAATCATAAAGTGTGATATAACTTGTTCTCCTGCATTTAATTTAGAATTTGTGACCCCAATCTTTATAAATGTCTTGGTCCGCTTTTCTGACTTTTGTGGTGGGAGGTCAGTCCAAACATTGTTACAGTCAGGAGGGTTTGTGTTACAGGGTCTTGGGAGTTCAAGGGAAAATTATTAGTTTCAGTTACATCATTAAGTCTAATAATTATGATCAAGCTGTGGCAGCCTCCAGTTTAGGAGCATAATCTGCAGAAAGATTCTCCTTGACAGGTTTCCAAAGGCTTTGTTTGGTATAGTGACTGTGAACAGCAAAATAAGCAAACCAGCAACTTTATGTTCTGACCTCTCTGTTTCCAGGAGGTTTTAGAACAATCTGGGGAAGGGTCAAAATTCACATCTGCACCCACATTTTAGTTTCTTCTCCCTTTGTTGCTCAGTGGTAGATGAAGTGATGCTTTGCAGCCACCTGCAGTGAGTTGATCCAGATCCGTATCCAAAATCCGCATTTGGAGCTCTAAAAGCCAATGGTGTGTAACTGGTACTTAGCTTTAGTGAACCCATCAGTAATTAACCTAAGATGCTAAGTGACTAAGCCAAGTGGGACAGTGACATTGAGCACAAACAGCATTGCCTCATTCTTCGTTTTTTATTGAAGTGCTCGGAATGTCTTGCCAGGTGCCTGGTTTATTATAAATAAAATGGCCCTGTTCTGTGGAGCTTTGAGAATTCCTGGGAAAGGATAGGAAGAAATATATGTGTGTTTTTAAATACAGCTGAACTAGGTTCCCTGAAGAAGTCTGGCAAAGGGAGGTTTCCAGGGATATTTGAAACTGGGAAGTGTCCTGTGGTAGTTTCTGGTGTTCCCGGACAGAGGAGGAATGATTGAATCTGACTCCATATTCTTAGAAGGCTAATATATTATAATATGGTATTATATTAAAGAATGCTATACTAAACTATACTAAATTATACTAAAGAATATAGAAAGGATACTGACAGAAGGCTTAACAAGAATGATAATGAAAACTCGTGACTGACTCCTCAGAGTCCAACACAGCTGGCCGTGATTGGCCATTAAGTTAAAACCATTCACATGTTGGATAAACGATCTCCAAACCACATTCCAAAGCTGCAAAACACAGGAGAAGCTGAGGCTTCTCAGCTTCCCAGGAGAAAATCCTGGGCAAGGAGATTTTTCCAGAAGATATGACAGTGAGTGCGCTGAGGTTGAGTTCAGACATGAGATTAGGAACAAGGCATGGACTCATGAAACTATTCAGAGGGTCTCTTAGTGAAGAGGCCAGCAAATATAGCTGTGAGAACTTTTGGGATTTGAGAACAATAATTTAGAAAGAAACTTGTATTATCTTGAGCTGTAGCCTTAAAATCAGTGTCTGTGATACTAAGGGGTTCTAACCATCCCTTTTTCTAGTCAAATCTATTCCTGCTTGCTTGTGTGATGCCTTTTCTGTTGTACAGGTTAATGCATGTCTTATAGATGAAGATACTTGAATAGGTGGGATAAAAAATTTCCAATTTGTACAATTGGTGAAATGAACAGATATATGTAAAGTGAGTTCTGCTTTTTATCTTGTGCACATGGAGTTGAACAAAAATGGCTTCTTCAATCAGCAGTACATTAGCTTTCACCCCCTCCTCTAGGTGACATGTTCCATCACTGAGCTGCTCTCTTCTTTGATCTGCTTTTTTTTGTTTCCAAACAGCTTTCTCTTTCATCAGGAAAGGTTGGCTTCTCCTGTGGGAAGAACATCAGTAAAAACACTAGAGAAAAATGGAAGAGATAATAGTATGAATTTATCTTCTGAGTAAGTTCCTGTTCCAGAAAATGGAGCAACATCTCTTCCTCCCATTTCTCTAATAACCATTTAATAGAAACAAGGCTATGAACAAAGGAATTTTAACAGCTTTAGGGTGTTGCACTCTTCAGTTACTCTTCAAGGTGGAAGGATTTAGATGATAAGGATCCCAGCTAGTCCTGGCATTTCTAGCAGGAGCAGTAATAGTTAAATTACATATTTTAATATATTTTTGCCCTGCATTTTGCTATGGTATGATTGGATTTTCTGTTAGGAACTGGTACAAAGCAGAATGAAGTCTGTGGCACTCTTTCAAATAACTGTAAAAAGCTTTCTTCCAGGCCTTTAAGTGAAGGTCATTGGAGTTATTCCCTCCATCTCTGAGAGAGAGAGAAAAAGAGAGAGAGAGAGAGAGTAATAAGGGGATATTACATCCCTTTCCCAGATAGGAGAGCTGAGAAAACTGCAGCCCTGTTTGACAGTGGTCAGTTAGATCACCTCTGCTCTGGGAATACAACTCCTTCCACGTTCTGCACTCTCTCCTGACCAATAGGGCTGTGGCTGAATCCTAAGAAGTCTTTATAAAGCTGCAGACTCCTCCAAGTCATAAATAAGATCCCATTTTAATTAAAACATTGACTTTATAAAATACACATGGCACAATAACTCATAATATTTAGAAACTCTAGTGGGAATTACATAACAATTTGTTATGCAATATTTAAAAGCAGTGATATTTCAGCTGGTTTGCTGCCATTGTTTCTGGAGAAAACAGAAAACAGGCTCTCCAGAGCCTTCCTGGACCACATCCTACTTGTGGCTATTTACATAGCAAAGCTGTGCAGATATGTCACTGTAAGACTGAATCTGTGCGTGCTGTTTGGGTCCAATCTGGCTAGCTGTGGACCTTTACCCTTACAATCTTACACAGGACAAAGGCAAAAGACAAAGGCGCTCTTCTCCTCTTGGGAACAAAGTCCTATTTTATTTCTTAGGTGGGAGACACCAGGTAGTCCAGGTGACTTCCCAGGTGGAAAAGAGAGAGATGCCTCATGGCAGGAGACTTTTAAACCCAGGGGCATGGGGGGGCAGAGGAAGAGCACCACAGCCAATGGGATACAAGTGAGGAGGGGGAGCAAGGTGAAGAGTAAACCTGGGACAAACCATCACCACTGGGGTTTTTGGGGGAGGGAAAGACCATATGATGTAAGAGGGGAATCCCATGAGGATACAAACGTACTATTCTGTGCAATAATACACAATCCAGTGCAAAACAACTAAATAACTATTTAGAAAACAACTAAATAACTATTTAGTGCAATACAATACCTCACTGTGGATCTAATCTTTGTTGTCATCAATGGGTGTATTGTGAACACCTCCCTTATATTGTGGGCTCTCTTGCTTCATCACATAAATGCTTGTGAAGTTGGATCCTGTGGATGTGAGCCGAAATTTAATACCTGGCTTGAAATTAATGACTCCTGCTTACAGACGATATCCTTCCTTCCTTTTTGCTTTTACTTATTACATTTTTTAGTACATGTATTACAGTGGAAGGGATTACATGGCAGCTAGGGATAAAAGTGTCCTTGACATACAATCCTATAATTTCTCCTTATCATGTGGCAAAAAGATGGTCGGTTAATATGTGTTTCATGCTTTGTAAGGAACATGCCAATATTCCATAAAAATGTTCTGACTGGGAATGGCTAAGGTTGTTTGCCTCTTATTCCCTTGCTGCAATCCTTCCTTTAACATCATGTGATTGGAGCTGTGAAAACCTGGGAAGCAGCCCACCTTTCTTGTCTCTTCTCTCATTTGGTAAATACAGAGACCAGGATAGGGAATTTTACTTGTTATATGCCTGGACAGGGGGTAAGGCTTAACAGGTTTTTTTTAATCTCCAGAAATTATCATTGTCTGATTATTCCCATGTTTCCTCTGTCTTTTAAAGGATGACACTTCAGTGTACAACTTTCTCAGCAAATCCAAGTCTTACTTTGCAGGGAACACTCTGTTACTGTCTTTCTGCCTGAGCCCCAAATACTGTGTTTTCATTATTTGGGCTCCTACTGACTGTGGGGAAGATCAGTAACCAGTGCCTGGTGTCTGTCCATGTTATCACTTGGTGCCAGGTGATACCGTAGTAGCTCATATAGTAGGCAAAGATTTTATGCATAAAAGTAGCAGTTCCTCCACGTTCAATTTTGCATCCTTGACCCTAAAATTAGAAGCTCATTTTTGAATACACCACAGTCTGAAATACAATCCTTGTTTGCTGCAGCAAAAGCTGATGAGTAAGTGTGGAGTTGGAAGAGGAGAAAGCAGTGGCTTCCAGTAAGAATGAACCACTGGAGGAAAAAGCAATGGTACATGGGCAGGAAGGAGTGCCAGGTCCAGGAATTATGTGTGTTATCACTGAGTTTTCCTCTTTGCCACTGCTGATTAAATTCCCAGCTGGACATTAAGAGGGTGAGAAGCTGTGCGCCTTTCATTTTGTTCTAAGGTTTTCAGACTGTAGTGCTCTTCCTAGGAAATTTATGCTTTATTTCACTTGCTGCACAGCTGTGGAGGTCTAATGTCAGAGGCAGTCATTGACTAGCCAGGTTTAAAAAATCATTTCTTGCAGTATGTTGAATAATTTCCTTTGAGAAATAAGACTTAGGGTGTCTAACACTTGTCCCTGAAAAACGCTGGTTCTTTTGGAAAATTTTGACTTTAGTGATGTGACCAGGGCCCTGCTCTGCTCTACATTCTCTGGGGAAATGTGACTGTGTGGTCTCACTCTGAGCAGCTTGTCTGCATCTACCACTGCAGCCATCTACACCCAAATAAAGCAAGCACATAAAGAAAAAAGCAGAGAAAGCTGTTTTTCTGAAATTGTAACAATCTTTTGTTATCAGTCTGTGATCAGTGCTGTGGTAATTGGTGACAGCGGCTGAGGAAATGCAGGTTATTACAGGAGGGGAATGTCCCTATCAGTCATCTTGAGTCCAACTTTCTTATCTTCAAATCAGAGCATGGCGTCATTTAAATTAACACAATATTATTGCATTGATGCGACAGGCAGTCTGCTAAGTTCTTGTGTACCAGAAGGTAAATGCAGCTTGAGTTGGCAAATTGTTGCTCTTCTTCCTGCCGTGCAAAGGCTTTTTATCTAAAAGCTTAATAAAAACAGAAGAGAAAACTGAGGAGAAATTCCTTTAATCAAGTGTGAGAGATTTTGAAGAAAATAATAACAAAAAAAAAAGCAGACAATGGTACAAGAGGTTCTGCTTCACTGCTTTCTGATTTATTCCTCTTGCATGAGAGCTCTGAGGGACAAAGCCTGCTGAGTTTATTCTACAGAGATCCCTAATGACTTCAATAGGAATTCATTTAGAAAATAAGGTACCACTGAGCATAAGCCTGTCCAGCTTTACCATAGTGGCTTCCACTACAAATATTTCTGAAATTCAGCAATTTTACTAGAATAATGGGGTATGGTTGGGGCATTTCCCTCAGGGCAGCAGCCCAGCGGGGAATGCCGGCCGGCCAGGATAGCTCAGCGGAGGGCCAGGATAGCTCAGCGGGGGGCTCAGGCAACCCAGGCAAGCTATAGTGATTTGCAGCTCAGCTCTTTAGTGATTCCAGCTCTTTCAGCATGCCTGGGGCCGTCGCCCTAGGTATCACTGCAGCAGACGCAGAGAGAGAGAGAGCAGCGCTGTATGGGTTCCGCAGGGTTCTTTTGTTGGGGTCTCCGCGAAGGGTCCAGTGACAGCTCTCCTCTCTCGAACCGGGCAGAGTTGGTAAGGGTAGACAAAAGGGATAATAGGGTTTTTTAGGGTAAAAAGGGTAATAACATCTAATTCAGAGAACAGTTTTGTTTTCAGGCTGTGTGTGGCCTGGGGCTTGATGCCGCAGAATGTTGTTCAGCTTTCTGTTTTGTCTGCTGCTGTGTGATGGGACAGTCGTCTCCTCCACCTGTGGATGTTTGGCGACGTCTTCGTCTCCAGGCCGAGCTGGTCTGGTTTTGAGGAGGTCTTGTGTTTGACTCAGAAGGATTCTTGTCACTGCTTGTGGAAGTGGTATTTGCAGTGCCTAGGTATGGTTTTATGTTTTTCCCTGGGTACCATCTTGGACCAGATGGTAGCAGAACACACGCATATCCTCTTTCCCACGTAATGAGTTCGAAAGGTCCCGAGACTTTA
>NW_024365938.1:0-3111 GCF_014805655.1 Passer montanus
GAATTTACCCCAAATTATCCCCAAAATTCTGCCTTAAACCCTCCAAAAACCTGAATTTACCCCAAATTATCCCCAAAATTCCCCTCAAACCCCCCAAAACCCTGAATTTACCCCAAAATTCTGCCTCAAATCCCCAAATTTCTGCCCCAAAACCCCCAATTATCCCCCAAATTCCCCTCAAACCCCCCAAAACCCTGAATTTACCCCAAAATTCTGCCTCAAATCCCCAAATTTCTGCCCAAAACCCCCTATTATCCCCCCCCCAATGCGCACCTTTTCCTCCAATACCCCAAAATCCTCCTCAATTCCCCTAAATTATCCCCAAAATCCCAATTTTTCCCCAATTCCTCCCCAAAAATCCCGAATTCTTCCCCAGAAATCCCGAATTTTCTCCCAAAAATCCCAATTTCCCCCAAACCCCTCCACAAAACCCCTAAATTCTCCCAAATTCCTCTCCAAAATCCCAAATTCCCCCCAAAAATCTGCTATTTCCCCCCTAAAATCCCAATTTTCCCCCAAATTCCACCCCAAAAATCACAAATTCCCCCAAATTCCTCCCCCAAACTGTCCCAAAATCCTCCCCAAAATTCCCAAATGTCCCCAAAACCCCCAGAACCCCCAAAATCCCCAAATCCCCCCAATTCCGCACCTGAGGCACCACTTGTGCACGGGGATGTTCCAGTTCTGCCAGAAGTACGTCACCGACTCCGAGTTCCTGCGGGCAGAAAACGCCCAAAATCACCCAAAATCACCCCAAAAACACCCAAATCACCCAAAATCGCCCAAAATCACCCCAAATCACCCCAAAATCACCCAAAATCATCCCAAAACACCCAAAATCACCCCAAAATCACCCCAAATCACCCCAAATCACCCCAAAATCACCCAAAATCACCCCAAAATCACCCAAAATCACCCTAAAATCACCCAAAATCACCCCAAAAATCATCAAAAACCCCAAACTAACCCAAAAACTCCCAAATTCACCCAAAATCCCCCCAAATCCCAATTCCCCCCAAGCTGGTGACAGATTCTGAGTTCCTGGGGGCAAAAAAGACCCAAAATCTCCCCAAAATCACCCAAAATCCCGAATTTCCCCCCAAACCCCCTAAAATTCCCCCAAATCCCCCCTCAAACCTTCCTAAATTCCCCCGAAATCCCTTCAAACCCCCCCAAATCCNACTCACTGGTATCCCACCGGGAAGAGCCGCCCCTCCCAGTACAAACCAGTATAAACCAGTCACTCACTGGTATCCCACCGGGAAGAGCCGCCCCTCCCAGTACAAACCAGTCCCTCCCAGTCCCTCCCAGTATGTCCCAGTCACTCACTGGTATCCCACTGGGAAGAGCCGCCCCTCCCAGTACAAACCAGTACAAACCAGTACAAACCAGTATAAACCAGTTCACTCACTGGTATCCCACCGGGAACAGCCGCCCCTCCCGGCCCCTCCCAGTCCCTCCCAGTACAAACCAGTCCCTCCCAGTATGTCCCAGTCACTCACTGGTATCCCACCGGGAACAGCCGCCCCTCGCGCTCCGACAGCTCCGACAGCGCCCCCAGGCGGTCAATGCGGATGGAGCCTGGTCTCCCCAAAATCGCCCAAAATCACCCAAAATCGCCCCAAACTAACCCAAGAAATCCCAAATTCCCCCCAAGTTGGTGACGGATTCTGAGTTCCTGGGGGCAGAAAAGGCCCAAAACACCCCAAATCTCCCCAAAATCGCCCAAAATCACCCAAAATCGCCCCAAACTAACCCAAGAAATCCCAAATTCCCCCCAAGCTGGTGACAGATTCTGAGTTCCTGGGGGCAAAAAAAGGCCCAAAATCACCCCAAAATCTCCCAAAATCACCCCAAAAATCATAAACAACCCCAAATTAACCCAAAAAACCCAAATTCCCCCAAAAATCCCAACTCCCCCCAAGCTGGCAACGGATTCTGAGTTTCTGGGGGGAAAAAGCCCCAAAATTACCCCAAATCACCCCAAAAATCCCCCCAAGTTGGTGACGGATTCTGAGTTCCTGGGGGCAGAAAAGGCCCAAAACACCCCAAATCTCCCAAAATCACCCCAAATCACCCCAAATCACCCAAAATCACCCCAAACTAACCCAAGAAATCCCAAATTCCCCCCAAAAACCCCAATTCCCCCCAAGTTGGTGATGGATTCTGAGTTCCTGGGGGGCAAAAAAGGCCCAAAATCACCCCAAATCTCCCAAAATCACCCCAAAATCACCCCAAAAATCATAAACAACCCCAAATTAACCCAAAAAACCCAAATTCCCCCAAAAATCCCAACTCCCCCCAAGCTGGCAACGGATTCTGAGTTTCTGGGGGGAAAAAGCCCCAAAATTACCCCAAATCACCCCAAAAATCATCAAAAACCCCAAACTAACCCAAAAAAATCCCAAATGCCCCCCAAAAATCCCACCCCAAATTCCCCCAAAATTTCCCCAAAATCCCAAATTCCCCCAAGCTGCTGATGGATTCTGAGTTCCTGGGGGCAAAAAAAGACCCAAAATCTCCCCAAATCACCCCAAAATCTCCCAAAATCACCCCTAAATCGCCCCAAATCACCCCAAAAGTCATCAAAAACTCCAAACTAACACAAAAAAACCAAAATCCCCCCAAAAATCCCAAATTCCCCCCAAGCTGGTGACGGATTCTGAGTTCCTGGGGGCAGAAAAGGCCCAAAGTCACCCAAAATCACCCCAAAACCACCCAAAATCACCCCAAATCACCCAAAATCACCCAAAATCACCCTAAAATCACCCAAAATCACCCCAAAAATCATCAAAAACCCCAAACTAACCCAAAAACTCCCAAATTCACCCAAAATCCCCCCAAATCCCAATTCCCCCCAAGCTGGTGACAGATTCTGAGTTCCTGGGGGCAAAAAAGACCCAAAATCTCCCCAAAATCACCCAAAATCCCCCCAAATCCCAATTCCCCCCAAGCTGGTGACAGATTCTGAGTTCCTGGGGGCAAAAAAGACCCAAAATCTCCCCAAAATCACCCCAAATCCCGAATTTCCCCCCAAACCCCCTAAAATTCCCCCAAATCCCCCCTCAAACCTTCCTAAATTCCCCCGAAATCCCTTCAAACCCCCCCAAA
>NW_024365939.1:0-203 GCF_014805655.1 Passer montanus
TCCTGCAGTTGTACGTGTGTTCTCTGTAAGGCATGCCTAAAGGATTCACTTCATTATATAATATATATTTATACAGTCCTCTTCACTGATTGAAGACCACCCCACTGCACGCGGCATCATTTTCTGTTTGCTCTCAAAATCGCTTCATTTTGCCTGAAATTTTTCTGCTCCCGCCTCAGCCTGATCTTGTCACGAAAGGCCTT
>NW_024365940.1:0-203 GCF_014805655.1 Passer montanus
AAATCTGGACATCAAAAGACTAAACACAGAACTGTAAAGTTTCAAGGAACTTAGTCTCTTTGCAAGTTCTTTCTTTCAATTTTTTTTTTAAATTCAGCAGAGGTTAAAAAGGGATCTCTAGCAAAGGCTGGGGAGATAGCCAAAGCAGTCATGCTCTCAAACCTTTCTAAAAATTATCAAGTCAAAAGAAGGACAAAACATTT
>NW_024365941.1:0-203 GCF_014805655.1 Passer montanus
GTGACGGCAGCATAGGAAGATTTATCTACATTTTGCTGTGCAACTGCATCCCAAAAATGTGTTGGGGTGTGTGAACAGGACCCTTTGCAGCAGAGATCACACTGCTGCAAGGCCAAAGGTCCCTCTTATTCCAGGGCAGGGCTCACCTGGGAGCTTCTGAAAAGGAGCTGATGTTACAGATCTCTAAAGAACTCACTAAATGT
>NW_024365942.1:0-203 GCF_014805655.1 Passer montanus
CTGAGAGGGTCCCAGCTGTGTTAGTGGCCTACATGACATATTGGAGCCCAGCTCACTTCTCCACAGGCCCTGCAGGTCACACTGGGAACGGGAGTCATTCCCACACTGGGTGTCTTGGGTAGTGCTGAGCCACAGTTCCTCCACCCGCAGTGGCATGTGTGTCCCATGGCATGGCCCCTCTCTGTGGCAACTGAGACCAGCAC
>NW_024365943.1:0-203 GCF_014805655.1 Passer montanus
AGACAAACATAGAGTAAAAGATAAATTTACATCACCTTATAATTGCTAATAATCAATCATTTATTAATAAAGTATTTCAGATATAATTAAAAACAAAGTGTAAGGGAAATAAATAATAAAATATCTGGTAAGATTATCAAGTAAGGTATAAAGTTCTAATCAACTAGGAAGGTGGTAAGGTAAGAAAACTGGGCAAAGTCACT
>NW_024365944.1:0-203 GCF_014805655.1 Passer montanus
CAAAATCCCCCCATAAACCCCCCAAATACCCTCAAACTCCCCCAAAATTACCCGAAACCCCCCAAAAAACCTCTAAAATCACTCCAAAATTTCCCAAAAAATCCCAAAATCACCCCAAATCCCACCCCAACCTCCCCTGAATCCCAAAAAATCCCCCTTAAACCGCCCAAAAACCCCCCAAAACCCCCATAAACCCCCCCAAA
>NW_024365945.1:0-203 GCF_014805655.1 Passer montanus
TGAAGGTTTAAGGTGCTTGGTTGGCCCATTACAGTTCTGGCCAGGCTGGCTTATTTCGCTGGAGGCATGCTGCATTTTACTTAGGTGTGTTATGGTGCCTTGAGAGCCGTATCTCTTATATCTACCCTTTTAAACCCTTTTACAATGTAATAACCAAAATTGTGGATTTTTTTCCTTTTGAATTGCTAAGAGGCACTGCTGGC
>NW_024365946.1:0-203 GCF_014805655.1 Passer montanus
GGTCTTGGAGATCAGCCAGGCAATTACTTGTTACAGCTCCCACAGGGGTAGGGGTGGGAGAGGAAGGCTCAGAGCAGAGATTGGCTCTGGTCCCAACTGGCCCGGGGGGGACAGCTCCCAAGGCAGAGGAACAGGCAGGAAAGTCACTGCTTCCAGCCCCATCATCCCAGAAATCCAAGAGACCTCCAAAACGCCCTGAAACC
>NW_024365947.1:0-203 GCF_014805655.1 Passer montanus
TCAGATACTTACAGACATTGATGAGGTCCTCTCTCAGCCGTCTTTTCTTGAGACTGAGCAGGCCCATCTCCACCAGCTTTTCCTTGAAAGAAAGATGCTCCAATCCCTTAATCATCTTTTTTACCCTCCACTGAATCCACTTCAGGAGCTCCACATCTCTCTTGTCCTGATGAGCCCAGAAATGGACACAGCATTCCAGATGT
>NW_024365948.1:0-203 GCF_014805655.1 Passer montanus
ACCTGGAGCAAAATCCTAAATCTGGAGCATATCCCAAACCTGGAGCAAATCCTAAATCCAGAACAAATCCCAAACCCTGAGCAGATCGCAAATCCAGAACAAATCCCAAATCTAGAACAAATCCGAAATCCCAAACCTGGAATAAATCCCAAATGTGGAAAAAATCCCAAACCTGCAGCAAATCCCAAATCCCAAACTCAGAG
>NW_024365949.1:0-2825 GCF_014805655.1 Passer montanus
CAGTCTGGAATTTTTGGGATTTTTTGGGGTCATTCCCAAGAATTTTGGGCAGGAATTTGGGATTTTTGGGCAGGAATTGGGGGTTTTTGGGTCCCTCAGTGGAGCCGGGATCGGGGCATTGACCCCGCAGCTCCTGCGCCGCCCCCGCTCGTGCCCCAGCAGGAACTGGGAGAAAAACCTGGGATTTTGGGGAAATTTGGGGAATTTCGGGCATTTTTGGGGATTTTGGGAATTTTTGGGGAGGGAATTTGGGGATTTTTGGCAGGAATTTGGGGATTTTTGAGTAATTCTGGGGATTTTTGGCTGGGAATTTGGGATTTTTTTTGGAGTGATTCCCAGGATTTTTGGGCAGGAATTTGGGGATTTTTTTGGGGTAATTCCCAGGAATTTCAGTCTGGAATTTTTGGGATTTTTTGGGGTCATTCCCAAGAATTTTGGGCAGGAATTTGGGATTTTTGGGCAGGAATTGGGGGTTTTTGGGTCCCTCAGTGGAGCCGGGATCGGGGCATTGACCCCGCAGCTCCTGCGCCACCCCCGCTCGTGCCCCAGCAGGAACTGGGAGAAAAACCTGGGATTTCCGGAAATTTGGGGAATTTTGGGATTTTTGGGTGGCAATTTGGGCATTTTTAGGGTAATTCCCCGGATTTTTGGGCAGGAATTGGGCATTTTTGGGTGGGAATTTGAGTTGTTTTTTTTTTTAGTAATTCCTGCGATTTTTGGGCTGGGAATTTGGGGATTTTTGGGCAGAAATTTGGGGATTTTTTGGGGTAATTCCTAGGAATTTTGGGCTGGGAACTGGGGATTTTTGGGCAGGAATTTGGGGATTTTTGGGCAGGAATTTGGGATGTTTTTGGGCAGGAATTTGGGGATTTTTGGGCTGGGAATTTTGGGATTTTTTGGGGTCATTCCCAGGATTTTTGGGCGGGAATTGGGCATTTTTGGGTGGGAATTTGAGTTGTTTTTTTTTTTAGTAATTCCTGCGATTTTTGGGCTGGGAATTTGGGGATTTTTGGGCAGAAATTTGGGGATTTTTTGGGGTAATTCCTAGGAATTTTGGGCTGGGAACTGGGGATTTTTGGGCAGGAATTTGGGGATTTTTGGGCAGGAATTTGGGATGTTTTTGGGCAGGAATTTGGGGATTTTTGGGCTGGAATTTCGGGATTTTTTGGGGTCATTCCCAGGAATTTTGAGCAGGAATTTGGGGGTTTTGGGGCAGGAATTTGAGATTTTTTTTGGGCAGGAATTTGGGGGTTTTTGGGCGGGAATTTGGGGTTTTTGGGTGCTCACTTGAACTTGAGCAGGGAGTTCTGCGGGATCTGGTAGTTGGTCATCGGCTTCCGGAAGGAGAAAATCTTCTGCAGCACAAACTCCCGGATCTTCGTCACCGCCTGCCCAAAGCACGGGAAATAGCAGGGGAAATTCCAGGAAATTCCGGGAAAATTCGGGGAAAATTTGGGGAAAATTCGGGAAAAAATCAGGGAAAATTCAGGGAAAATTCAGGGAAAATTCGGGGAAAGTTCAGGAAAAAATTCAGGGAAAATTCAGGGAAAATTCAGGAAAAAATCAGGGAAAAAATCAGGGAAAATTCAGGAAAAAAATCAGAAAAAATTCAGGAATAAATCAGGGAAAACTCTGGGGAAAAAATCAGGGAAAATTCTGAGAAAATTATGGGAAAATTCTGGGAAAATTCAGGAAAAAATCTGGAAAAAAATCTGTAAAAAAATCTGGGAAAGTTCTGTAATAATTCGGTTAAAAGTCTGGAAAAAAATCTGGAAAAATCTAGGAATTTTATGGCAAAATTCAGGGAAAATTCAGGGGAAAATTCAGGGGAAAATCTGTAAAAAAATCTGGAAAAGTTCCGGAAAGATTTTGGGAAAATTCGAGGAAAATTCAGGGAAAAAAAATCAGGAAAAATACAGGAAAAATTCAGGGAAAAATCTGGGAAAAAATCAGAAAAAAATTCTGGAAAAATTCAGGGAAAATTCGGGGGAAATTCTGGGAAAAAATCAGGGAAAATTCAGGGAAAATTCGGGGAAAATTCTGGGAAAATTCAGGGATAATCTGGGGGAAATTCAGGAAAAAATTCAGGAAAAAATCTGAGAAATTTTTGGGGAAAATTCAGGGAAAATTTAGTAAAACATCTGGGAAAATTCAGTAAAAAAACTGGAAAATTCCAGGGAAAAATCAGGGAAATTCTGGGGAAAATCTAGAAAAATTCGGGGAAAATTCGAGGAAAAAAATCAGGGAAAATTCCGGGAAAAGTCTAGGAAATTTCTGGAGAAATTCATGGAAAATTTGGGGGAAAAATCAGGGAAAATTCAGGAAAAATTCGGGGGAAAATTCAGGAAAAAAATCTGGAAAAAATCTGGAAAAAAAAACTGGAAAACTGCAGGAAAAATTCTGGGAAAATTCTGGGAAAATTGGAGGGGAAAATCGGGGGAAATTTGGGAAAAATTCTGGAAAAATTCTGAGAAAAATCAGGGAAAATTCGGGGGGAAAATCGGGGGGAATTCAGGAAAAAGTCTGTAAAAATCTGGAAAAAATCAGGGAAAGTTCAGGAAAAAATCTGGAAAATTTCTGGGAAAATTCTGGGAAAACTCAGGGAAAAAATCAGGGAAAATTCAGGAAAAAGTCAGGAAAAATTTAGGGAAAATTTCGGGATTTTGGGAATTGGGAGGGTCCCAGTTTGTCCCAGTTTTCCCAGGACCTTGTTTTGGGGAGGAATTCCCAAATTTTGGGATGGATTTGGGATAAAATCCCAGAAATTTCTGGGAATTTTTGGGCTGGGAATTTGGAGGTTTTTGGGCAGGAATTTTGGGATTTTT
>NW_024365950.1:0-203 GCF_014805655.1 Passer montanus
GGACATGGGGACAGTGGGGACATTGGGGATGGCAGTGAGGGGTGGCCCAGGGGCACATGGGGACACTGGGGACAGTGGTGTGGAGTGGCCTAGGGGGACATTTGGGACATTGGGGTTTGGGGACAATGAGACGTGGCCCAGGGGGTCATGGGGACATTGGGGACGGGCACAGGGACGTGTGTAGGGACACTGGGGACATGGGG
>NW_024365951.1:0-203 GCF_014805655.1 Passer montanus
GGGAAAAATGGAAATGGGAAAATGGGAATAATGGGAATGGGAGAAATGGGAAAAATGCCCTTTCCCTGCTCCCAGACCCCAAATCCCCTTTTCCCCTGTCTCCATTCCCAAACCCCTCCAGACCCCAAATCCTCTTTTTTTTCCCCAGATCCCAGCTCCCAAATTCCCAGATTCCTGAATTCCTGGATTCCCAAATTTCCAGA
>NW_024365952.1:0-203 GCF_014805655.1 Passer montanus
TTAGGTTTTTTTGTTTTACTTCTCATAAGCCAGTATATTTAATTATTAATCATTTATTTTGACATTTCTTTGTAGATAGGCATAAATGAGTGTATAAAGGAGGACTTAATTCTTGATGAATAGAAGTGTGAGAAAGAGTTAAAAAATTATATCCTCCTCGAGGGGATAAGAGGCCGTGTAATGGGAGACTCAACTAAATCATA
>NW_024365953.1:0-203 GCF_014805655.1 Passer montanus
GGAAGGAAGGCCCTTCAGCAGGCAGGCCAGGCTGCCAGCAGCTCCTCCCTGCAGCTGCCCGCAGCCCAAAAGGGGCGTGTGCCCGTAGTTGGCAGGATTCGAACCTGCGCGGGGAAACCCCAATGGATTTCTAGTCCATCGCCTTCACCACTCGGCCACAACTACCTGCCCTGTGCCCTGCCCTGCGCCCTGCCCATCACACA
>NW_024365954.1:0-203 GCF_014805655.1 Passer montanus
ATGCCACATTTAAGAAGAAAATCAAAACAACGCACATGTTGTTCTTTACCCTGGGGTGGGGAGGTGCCGCGGTTGGCACTGCCATGCCAACACACCCTGTGCCAATGTGCTGTGGCTGCCACCATCCCAGCATGGCCCATGGTGCCATCCCAGGCCCTGCCTGCCTGGCCAACCCCTAGCCAACTGCACTGAGGGCAAAAAAA
>NW_024365955.1:0-203 GCF_014805655.1 Passer montanus
GATTTCACTCCTATTGTTTCTTTCTTGATCTTCTTGTTGTTTTCTTCCTTACTCTAAGTTCTTCTTGAGTTTAAAATTTGCTCTGCTTTTCCATGTTGCAGCTCAGATCCATCCTTTATTTCCTGCTACCATGACCTTTAATTTCCTCCTGTTAAAAAAACCAACCCTACCCTCGTGGCCTGTACCTGATGTCTGTCTTCCCT
>NW_024365956.1:0-203 GCF_014805655.1 Passer montanus
GATGCTCCTGGCACTGACCCTGGCATGGCTCAGGGCTCAGGTTTCCTCCATCAATCCCACCTCAGAGCTTCACTCTGGTGGGCAGGTGTTAGTGGGTCAGGAGCAGCACAATCCAGAGAATTGGAGCATGGTTTCATGTTGGCAGTTCTGGGAATGGGTTTCTCTGGCAGGATGCTGGACACCAGGGATTTCTGCCCTCCTTT
>NW_024365957.1:0-203 GCF_014805655.1 Passer montanus
TCTCGCCTGTAAATGTCTGCAAAGCCGACATTTATTCATTTTGCTCCGCTCCCTACGCGTGCTGTGCCAAGGCCCGGGCGGGCCCGAGTGCGATTCCGGGCCCCTCACGGGCAGGCCCGGCCGCAGGCCCGGCCGCTGCCAGCGCTATTAATGCCGCACTGAGGCGGCGCTCAACGCGCGGCGCCGTGGCTTAGTTGGTTAAA
>NW_024365958.1:0-203 GCF_014805655.1 Passer montanus
ACTTGCACTCAAAATTTTATCTCTTACATGAGAATAAATAAAAAAAAAACAATAAAATAAACTATAACCAAATTAGTGAAAATATGCATTGCATTAGTGATGACATCAGAAAGACGCTTATGTGAAGCATACTTAATTCAGCTCAGCCTATTCCATGTTCCACACCTGGATATTTTAACCAGGGAAATGGAAAGGTTTATCTC
>NW_024365959.1:0-203 GCF_014805655.1 Passer montanus
CCCTGACACCAACACCAACCCAGGGCAGCTGGATGGGCTGGGAGAGGATTCTGGAGCCATGGAAATATTTGGACAGGAACACCTCATTTTGAGTGGAAGCCTTGGAAGTGATGAACAACATGGAAGTGGGGAGAACCACCCCTGTGAATCTTCCTCCTATAAAATTCCAATTTCTTACTAAGGGCATGTCTTGAAATAGATGA
>NW_024365960.1:0-758 GCF_014805655.1 Passer montanus
ACAGGTGACACAGGTGACACAGGTGACGCGGGTGACACGGGTGACAGAGGTGACACGGGTGACACAGGTGACACAGGTGACACGGGTGACACAGATGACACAGGTGACACGGGTGACACAGGTGACACGGGTGACACAGGTGACACAGATGACACAGATGACACGGGTGACGCGGGTGACACTCACGTTGTACTTCTGGAAGAAGGTCAGGTAGCGAATGACCCCGACCCACACGAGCAGCGTCGATGTCCCCAGCAGGATGCTGCACACGTCGTACCCCGAGAAGTTCTGTGGGGACACGGGGACAGTGCCACCACCGTGTCCCCAGGCAGTGACAATGTCCCCTCCCATTGTCCCCAGGCTGGCAGTGTCCCCCCAGGGTGGGTGACAATGTCCCCAGGGGCTGGCAGTGTCCCCAGTGTGACAATGTCCCCAGGGGGTGGCAGTGTCCCCAGACTGGCAGTGTCCCAGGGGGTGTGGCAATGTCCCCAGGGTGGCAGTGTCCCCAGTGTGACACTGTCCCCAGGGTGTGGCACTGTCCCCAGGCTGGCAATGTCCCCAAGGTGTGGCAGTGTCCCTGGGGTGTGGCAGTGTCCCTGGGGTGTGACAATGTCCCCAGGGTGTGTCAGTGTCCCCAGGGTGTGGCAGTGTCCCCAGGGTGACAATGACCCTGGGGTGTGGCAGTGTCCCCAGTGTGACACTGTCCCCAGGGTGTGGCAGTGTCCCCAGGGTGTGGCAGTGTCCCCGGGGTGTGTCAG
>NW_024365960.1:1502-2886 GCF_014805655.1 Passer montanus
AAAAAATCAATGAAAAAGAGAAAATTCCACCTCAAAACCCCAAAAAGGGGAAAATTCCACCTCAAAAACACAAAAAAGCGAAAATTCCACCTCAAAAAAACAAAAAAGGAGAAATTCCACCTCAAAGACACAAAAAAATCAATGAAAAAGAGAAAATTCCACCTCAAAAACCAAAAAAGGGGGAAATTCCACCTCAAAAGCACAAAAAAGGAGAAATTCCACCTCAAAAACACAAAAAAGGGGGAATACTACCTCAAAAACACAAAAAAATGGAAAATTACATCTCAAAAACCAAAAAAAAAATGGAAAATTACGTCTCAAAATCCGCCAAAAAATCAATGAAAAAGGGAGAACTCCACCTCAAAAACCCAAAAAAGGGAAAATTCCACCCCAAAATCCCAAAAAATCCCAAGAAAGGGAAAATTCCGCCCCAAAATCCCCCACAGGATTTGGGGCACGGGACCACGAGTCCCGCTGGGGGATTTTCGGGGTGGGCAGGGCCCAGCCCGGGTGGGTTTGGGGTTTTTTGGGGTTTTTTTGGGGTTTTTTGGGGTTTTTTTGGGGTTTACCTGTGGAACTGGAGGGTGAAGTTGCCCTGGTCCAGCGGGGGCGGCCGGGGGGCCCCGGGGTGCAGCCCCAGGCACTCTGTGGGGTCGGGAGTGGGGTCAGGAACGCCGGGAGCGCAGAGCCCCGGGAACCCCAAATCCTGAATCCCAAACCCTAAATCCCAACTCCTAAATACCAAATCCTGAATCCCAAACGGGCTGGGACCCCTGGGAACGCCCCAGGACCACCCCGAACCCCAAATCCCAAACCCTAAACCCCAAATCCTGAATCCCAAATCCTGAATCCCAAATCCTGAATCCCAAACGGGCTGGGACCCCTGGGAACGCCCCAGGACCACCCTGAACCCCAAATCCCAAAGCCCAAATCCCAAATCCTAAATTCCAAATCCTAAACCCTACATACCTAATCTCAAATCCCAAACCCTAAATCCCAAATCCTGAATCCCAAATGGGCTGGGACCACTGGGAACGCTCCAGGACCACCCTGAACCCCAAATCCCAAACCCCAAATCCCAAATCCCAAAGCCTAAATCCCAAAGCCTAAATTCAATATCCTAAAGCCTCAATCCCTAGTCTCAAATCCCAAACCCCAAACCTCAAATCCAACCCCAAATCCAACCTCAAACCCCAAATCCACCCCCAACTCCAAACCCCAACCCCAAATCCAATCTCAAACCACTCTAAACCCACCTAAACCCCCCCAAATCCACCGGAACCCACCCAAACTCCAACCCAAACCCACCCCAAATCCACTCAAACCCACCCCCAACCCCCACCCAAACTCATCCCCAACCACCCCCAATCCACCTGAACCACCC
>NW_024365960.1:4413-5283 GCF_014805655.1 Passer montanus
TGTTGTCCTCCTTGAAGGCCACCACCAGCTGGTTGCTGAGCCCGAACAGGATCAGCTGGGGACAAAGGCCACCCCCTCTGTCACCACCTGTCCCACCGTGGTGACACTGCTGCGTTTTGTCCCAAAACGGTGCCACAGCTTGGGGACAAAGGCCACCCCCTTGTGAGCCTCTGTCCCACCATGGTGGCACTGCAGTGTTTTGTCCCAAAATGGTGTCACCCCGTGCCTGGGGACAACGGCCACCACGGTCAGGGTCTGTCCCACCCTGGTGACATCACCGTGTTTCACTCCAAAACGGTGTCACCCCGTGCCTGGGGACAACGGCCACCGCTGCCATCAGGCCCTGTCCCACCACAGTGACACCGCCAGGCTTTGTCCCAGGACACTCCGGTGTCCCCCTCAAAGTGTCCCCATGTCCCCGTGTCCCCTCCCCACTCTGTCCAGTGTCCCCATGTCCCTGCGCCCCCTCTCTGGTGTCCCCGTGTCCCCTCTCCGCTGTCCCAGCCCCTCATGCTGCCATCCCCAGTGTCCCCAATGTCCCCAAATCTCCATGCCCCCCCTGCACAGTGTCCCAGCCCCTCACCCTGCTGTCCCCGCTGTCAAGGCCCACTGTCCCCATGTCCCTGTGCCCCCTCCCCACTGTCCCCATGTCCCTGTGTCCCCTCCCCACTGTCCCCAGTGTCCCCTACCTGGTCTCCAAGCCCCTCACCCTACTTTCTCGGCTGTCACCCCCTGCCATCCCCACTGTCCCCACCTGCTGTCCCTGCCCGCCATCCCTGCTGTCCCCGCCATCCCTGCCCGCTGTCCCCTCTGTCCCTGCCTGCCATCCCCGCTGTCCCCGCTGTCCCTGCCTGCCATCCCCGCTGTCCC
>NW_024365961.1:0-203 GCF_014805655.1 Passer montanus
AATTGGCAGAAAATTGGGCAAAAATTGGCAGAAATTGCAACGAAATATTGGCCAAAAATCAGCTCAAAATTGCAGAGAAAATTGGAGGGAAATTGGCCAAAAGTTGGCCAAAACTGGCAGAAATTGTAACAAAAAATGGGCCAAAAATTGGATTAAAAATGCAGCGAAAATTGAAGAAAAATTGGCCAAAAATTGGCTGAAAT
>NW_024365962.1:0-203 GCF_014805655.1 Passer montanus
GAGCATCGCTCCCCGGCATCGCCCCCCGGGCATCATCGGCCCCCGGCATCGCCCCCCGAGCATCGCCCCACGGCATCGCTCCCCGGCATCGCTCCCCGAGCATCGCCCCTCGGAAATCGCCCCCCGGCATCGCCCCCGGGAATTGCTCCTCGGGAATGGCCCCCCGGGAATCGCTCCCCGGCATCTCCCCCCGGGAATCGCTC
>NW_024365963.1:0-203 GCF_014805655.1 Passer montanus
GCAGGCAGGGCGCCCCCCCCAGGAGCCCCCCCGCGCACAGCAATGGATCCGCCCGGGGCTGGCGGGGGCGGAGCCTGCGCGAGAGCTCCGCCCCCAGCCCCACCCCCAGCACGCCCGAGCCGCAGGTGAGCGCCCCGAAGAGCAGGCTGGGGTCAGAGGTCACGGGGAATTAAAAATAATAGGGGAATTAATTAACAGGGAAC
>NW_024365964.1:0-203 GCF_014805655.1 Passer montanus
CCCCCCAGATTTCCCCTATTTTCCCAAACTCGCCGTTTTTCGCCCCAAACCCGCGCAGGACGCGCTGCTGCTGGGCACGGAGGCCATGGACGGGCACCGCGCCTTCACCTTCGACCGGCGCAAATTCCGCGCTCTGCCCCAATTCCGCGATTTCCTGCGCGCCGCCGGCCAGAGGCTGCTGCTCGGCATGGTCAGCAACGCTC
>NW_024365965.1:0-203 GCF_014805655.1 Passer montanus
GGTGGAATGGAGTTCAACATCATTCTACAGAGGAGAATTTAAAAAAATATTTCCGGGGAAAGAGGCTTTTTCACTTCCTCCTGTTATTTTCCTAAGGTGCTATTTAGGGACAATTGACCCAGCAAGCAGTGTTGCCCTTTTCCTCATGGAAAATTTATTCCTGCTCTAGAGCGAGCCTGAGGGCTCCACATGAGCACCAAGGC
>NW_024365966.1:0-203 GCF_014805655.1 Passer montanus
TCTTTTGCTTTGTCTCTTTACCGGCTGTTTTTCTCATGGAAGAATGGAACTGCAGCGTGGGAGACTCATCACCCACTCTGCAGGTGTGTGATAACCAGCCTGTGTCTCATTCATACACACACTCATCCCCCCATACCTTCTCCCCCACTCCCCCAAAGAGTACTTACAATCCTCTTTTTCTTCTTTGAGTCTTCATGCATAAC
>NW_024365967.1:0-203 GCF_014805655.1 Passer montanus
GGACAAGGGGAAATGGCTTTAAATTGAGAATAGGTTTAGATTATACATTAGAAAGAAACTCTTTACAGTGAGAGCGGTGAGGCATTTGAACAAGTTGCCCAGGGAAGTTGGGGATGTACCGTCCCTGGAAGTGTTCACTGCCAGGCTGGAGGGTTGAAGGTGTTCCTGCTCAGAGCAGGGGGTTGGAATTACATGATCTTTAA
>NW_024365968.1:0-203 GCF_014805655.1 Passer montanus
CTATTCAGTGCCCAGTCCAGTTGCATCTTTCAAACCTCCAGTGATAAGGACTCCACAACATCCCTGAGGAGGTCGTTCCAGAGATTGCTTGTTCTCGCCATAAAATAAATCTTTCTTATAATAAGAATTATTATAATTAATACTTATTGTGGATTTTTCAGTTTTCATGTTCTTCTGCAACTGAGGATGGAGTTAAGAATGCA
>NW_024365969.1:0-203 GCF_014805655.1 Passer montanus
CAGCAATCCACGGAGAGGAGCTTCAGGAGGTAACAGGACATGGAGATCTTGGATGTGGGATTGTGGGGGGATTGGGAGGGCTTGGATTGTTGGGAAAGGGCAGCGTCATCCCAACGCTGCTCCAAGGGGTATCTGCTGCCCTCGGAGGATCCAGGGAACAGCTCCAGGTGAGGATGGGATCCAGGTGGCCTCCAGCAGGTCCT
>NW_024365970.1:0-203 GCF_014805655.1 Passer montanus
CACCTGAGGCTGGGGGTTCAGGGGTGTTTTGGGGGTCTCACCTGAGGCTGGGGGGCGGGGGCCGGCCGTCCTCCAGCCGCAGCAGCGCCAGGCGCGCGGCGCTCAGCGACAGCCCCCGCAGCCCCTCCCCCCACTCGCTCTGCGCGCTGCGGGGGAGGGGCGCAAGCACAGGTCAGGCCACACCCCCAGGTGAGGCCACACCC
>NW_024365971.1:0-963 GCF_014805655.1 Passer montanus
TCCCATAAAATCCCATGAAACTGTAAAAAATCCCATAAAAATCCCATAAATAAACCCCAAATATCCAAAAAAAGTCATGAAAATTCCCCCAAAAAAACTCCCAAAAATCCCATAAAAACCCCATTAAAAATCCCATAAAAACCCCATTAAAAATCCCATAAAAACCCCATTAAAAACCCATAAAAACCCCATAAAATCCTGTGAAACTGTAAAAATTCCCATGAAATTCCCATGAAAATCCATTAAAAAATCCCAAAAAATCCCATAAAAATTCTCTCCAAAATCCCATAAAAATCCCATAAAAACCCCATTAAAAATCCCATAAAAACCTGATTACAAACCCGATTAAAAACCCCATTAAAAACCCCATAAAATCCCATAGAACTGTGAAAAATCCCATCAAAACCCCATAAAAATCCCAAAAAAACCCCAAATGTGGCCCCAGTGAGAGCCCGGCTGAGCGCGTCTGCACCACCAAGAGCGACGTGGGGAGACCCCGAAAATGGACTCGGGGAGCCCCAAAACCCCAAAAACCAAAAAACCCCATAAAAATCCCATAAAATCATAAAAAATCCCATAAAAATCCCTAAATATCCCCAAAAAATCCCATAAAAATCCCATAAAAATCCCCAAATATCCCATAAAAATCTCATAAAAGTTCCCCCCAAAAACGCCCAAAAATCCCATAAAAACCCCATTAAAAACCCATAAAAACCCCATAAAAACCCCACAAAAACCCCAAATATGGCCCCAGTGAGAGCCCGGCTGAGCGCGTCTGCACCACCAAGAGCGACGTGGGGAGACCCCAAAAAAGGACTCGGGGAGACCCAAAACCCCAAAAACCAAAAAACCCCATAAAAATCCCATAAAATCCCATAAAACTGTAAAAAACCCCATAAAAACCCCACAAAAACCCCAAATGTGGCCCCAGTGAGAGCCCGGCTGAGCGCGTCTGCACCACCA
>NW_024365971.1:1242-3091 GCF_014805655.1 Passer montanus
CCCAAAACCCCAAAAACCAAAAAACCCCATAAAAATCCCATAAAATCCCATGAAAGTGGAAAAATTCCCCAAAAAATCCCATAAAAATCCCATAAAAATCCCCAAATATCCCATAAAAATATCATAAAAATTTCCCCCAAAAAACGCCCAAAAATCCCATAAAAATCCCATAAAAACCCGATTAAAAACCCCATAAAAATCCCATAAAAACCCCATAAAAACCCCATAAAAACCCCACAAAAACCCCAAATGTGGCCCCAGTGAGAGCCCGGCTGAGCGCGTCTGCACCACCAAGAGCGACGTGGGGAGACCCAAAAACACCAAAAACCACCCCAAAAACGGACTCGGGGAGACCCAAAACCCCAAAAACCAAAAAACCCCATAAAAATCCCATAAAATCCCATGAAAGTGGAAAAATTCCCATAAAATTCCCATGAAAATCCCATAAAAATCCCCAAATATCCCAAAAAATCCCGTAAAAATCCCATAAAAACCTGATTAAAAATCCCATAAAAACTCGACTAAAAACCCAATTAAAAACCCAATTAAAAACCCCATAAAAACCCCATAAAAATCCCCAAATATCAAAAAAAATCCCATAAAAATTCCACCAAAAAAAATCCCAAAAATCCCATAAAAACCCCATAAAAACCCGATTAAAAACCCCATAAAAACCCCTTTAAAAATCCTATAAAAACCCCACAAAAACCCCATAAAATCCCATAAAACTGTAAAAATTGCCATGAAAATCCCATAAAAATCCCCAAATATCCCAAAAAATCTCATAAAAATTCCCCCCAAAAAACTCCCAAAAATCCCATAAAAACCCCATTAGAAATCCCATAAAAACCTGACTAAAAACCCCATAAAAATCTCATAAAACTGTAAAAAATCACATGAAAATCTCACAAAAAATCCCCAAAATATGGCCCCAAAAATAAAAAAAAAAACCCATAAAAATTCCTCCCAAAATTTCATTAAAATCCCATAAAAATCCCATGAAAATCTCACAAAAAATCCCCAAAATATCGCCCCAAAAATAAAAAAAACCCATAAAAATTCCTCCCAAAATTTCATTAAAATCCCATAAAAATCCAATGAAAAATCCCCATTTAAAATCCCATGAAATTCCCATTTAAAATCCCATAAAACTGTAAAAAATCCCATTAAAATCCCCCCAAAATCCACAGAAAACCCCAAAATATCTCCCCAAAAATCCCATTAAAATCCCCAAAAAATCTTCCAAGAATTCCCAAAAATTCCGAAAAATCCCATAAAAACCCCAATAATAATCCATAAAAACCCCATAGAAACCCCATTAAAATCCCATAAAATCCCACAAAAATCCCCAAAATATCCCAAGAAAAATCCCCAAAATCCCCAGAAAAATTCCCTCAAAAAATGCCATAAAAAGATCCCCAAAAAGTCCTGCAAAAATTCCCAGAAATCCCATAAAAATCCAATAAAAACCCTATAGAAACCCCAATAAAAATCCCGTTAAAATCCCATTAAAAATCCATAAAAATCCAATAAAACCCCCATAAAAATCCAATAAAAATCCCATTAAACTGTAAAAAATCCCACAAAAATCCCCAAAATACCCCCAAAAACCATAAAAACTCCCCCAAAAATTCCCCCAAACCCCATAAAAATCCCATAAAAATCCCTCTAAATCCACAAAAATTCCCAAAAAAACCCTGAAAAACTCCATAAAAATTCCAAAAAATCCCCATAAAAATCCCATTAAAAACCCCATTAAAAATCCCATTAAAATCCGTTAAAAACCTCATAAAAACCCCACAAAAATCCCATTAAAACCGCACAAAAGTCCCATAAAACTGTAAAAATA
>NW_024365972.1:0-203 GCF_014805655.1 Passer montanus
CTGACATTGTCCCCGCTGTGCCCCAGGTGAAGGACGACCCCCGGCAGGGCTCTCTGGGCAGCGTGTCGCTGTCGCTGTCGCGGCTGCTGGCGTCGCCGTCGCTGTCGCTGTCGGGGCCGTTCCCGCTGCAGCGCTCGGGGCCGGGGGCGCGCCTGCACCTGCGCCTGCTGCTGCGGGTGAGGAGGGGGCTCCGGGGGTCCCGG
>NW_024365973.1:0-203 GCF_014805655.1 Passer montanus
GTCGGTGACGTTGATGTCCACGTACTCGCAGAAGGCGTAGCCCTTGCTCAGCCCCGTGGCGCTGTCCTTGACCAGGTTGAAGGCCTTGAGGGGCCCGAAGGACGTCAGCAGCTCCTTCACCTGGGGATTTGGGGGGCACGGGGGGCTTTGGGGGGCAGCCCAGACCCCCCAAACCCGGCAACACCCCCGGGACCACCCCAGGG
>NW_024365974.1:0-203 GCF_014805655.1 Passer montanus
TGGAAGTACACTCCTGTTTATTGTATGCATTGTTTTGCTGTTTAAATTCCCTGATTTCTGTTTTGGGTTAAGACTTCCTCACTGGGGGCTGAGAATTTTGCCCTTGAAAATATTAGATGATAGAAAACAAGCAGCCAGCTTGTAATGTGCTGAGTCTCATAATGTACATAGCTCTCTGTTCCTGGGAGGCAGTGCAGAAAAGA
>NW_024365975.1:0-203 GCF_014805655.1 Passer montanus
GTGAACAGAAAAGCACTGAAGAAACATGTCTGGAGACAATTTTGTCACTAATCTTAGAATAGGATCCATAAAATTCTCCAAAACTGTATGCAAGGGACAAATTTCAGTGACAGATTTTATGATGATTAAACCAAAATTTGTTTTTCTCCTTGTGACACCACAAAAATTAAAAATAAAAATAAATTATTTCTCAGTTGGTAAGT
>NW_024365976.1:0-202 GCF_014805655.1 Passer montanus
CCAATTTCATTCCAGAGCTCTGACAAAATTCCTCTTTAATAATTTATGTGACAACTCCAAGATAATTTCTGTTTCCTCTAGTAGAATGCCCCTGACTAGAAACAATCTCACAAGATTTTGTGACAGAAATTTTAACTCCTGCCTTTGGTCATTTCTACAGACACTACAAGTACTGTGATAACTTCATCAGCTCTTTTGTGGA
>NW_024365977.1:0-202 GCF_014805655.1 Passer montanus
TTCAGGAATTCAGAATTCCACAATTCCTGCCCTTCCAGGGTGTTTTTGGCAGCAGGCAGAGCTGGTGTTGTCTCCCAAGGAGTGAAACCCCCTCTGTGCTGGGGTGTCCCTGGTTCACTTGTCACAGGGGCCAGGAGAGCCAAGGGAAAGCTGTTTGAGCTTTCCAGGGGTGCTTTGCTGTCCTTTTTCTGTCTTCTGGGGG
>NW_024365978.1:0-202 GCF_014805655.1 Passer montanus
TTTTTCATTTATAACAATTTGGTGACCCCAACGTGATCTGGTAAGGATTGCAGGGTCCCCTCTCGAGGTCCAGGCGGCGCCCCGCTGAATTCAGCGGCCAGACAAGATTGGGATAGCTCATCAGAACCAATCAGATAAAATGAACTTTTTGGTAGCCAAAAAAGTAAGCCACAATCAAAAGGTGGGAACAGGCCCAGAGCTC
>NW_024365979.1:0-202 GCF_014805655.1 Passer montanus
GCCTCCAGCACTCACGTGGCTGTCCTTGTGTGGAAGGGCAATGTATCCTTGAACTGAACCACCACCGTGTTCAGCTTCAACTCTGTGTAGCCAACAACAGCACTGAGGTACACCTCGACCTCCTGGCTGCTCTCCTCCACCACAGTGTGGACCGGTTCCGGGTCTATCTTGACCACCTGCAAACAGAGGAGGGAGGAATCAC
>NW_024365980.1:0-202 GCF_014805655.1 Passer montanus
ATTTAAGGGCAATTAAAGCAGTTTAAAGCTATTACTATAGTAGCGGTTTATGACCCAAGGGACAGTTATGCTATTTAAATCAGGCTGTTCTTTTTATGTATTTATAAGTTGTCTTGACAACCACAAATCTTTAATTTTTACTAATTTTAGATTTGGTCCTCTATGCCACTAACTGTTATTTCCCAGGTCCTTGAAAATCTGT
>NW_024365981.1:0-202 GCF_014805655.1 Passer montanus
CTTGTAACAGAGGCATAACAGAGGCGTAACTGAGGCATAACAGTGTTGAAACTGTCTATATTCTGTACAACTTGTCTTTTTCACTTCAACTGATGCAAATTTTCCCACTTCAAAAAGACACAGGAACTTTTTCTCAAAAAGATAAGAGGCCCATCCTTGCTCAACTTTCATTATGACCTTTGTGTGCTACTTAGGAAGAACT
>NW_024365982.1:0-3120 GCF_014805655.1 Passer montanus
AATGCCAGCCCACGTCCCCTCTCCGACCCTGGCTGAGCATCTGGTGGGTGTAACTGCATTACAGGCAAGCAGGCTGAGTGCAATTCCCAGTCTGTCAGTGGAAATTAAATCAGGGAGCACACAGGAAAGAACAGGAGGGTAACTCAGCTGTGAGCCAACAATCCCTCGCAGGGCTTCGTGCCAGCTCTGTGCTGGAGCCTGCTGTGCACGTGCACCCACTTGGAGAGGTTTGCTGTTGTAGGTGACAGCAGAGTGCCAGCTGCAGCCCTGCCAGCACAGCAGGAGTCTAGAACAAGGCACCCAAGCCAAAGGCATGGGCCAGTCCCTGTGGGGTTCCTAGGGAGGCTGGGATGGGGATCAGGGGATGCTCAGCTGAGCAGAAGGCTGGGATCCCTCTCCCCGTGGCACAGGAGGATTGCCACAGGCTGGCAGTGCATCCCTGGGGAGTTCAGCTGGTTCAGGGACTGCTGAGCAAAGTCACAGAGCAGCTGTTGGCCCCCAGTGCAGTGCTTTAGCTGCTCACAGTAAGGGATAAATCAGTGCATTCCCTGACAGCTTTACTGGGTGTTCACCTATCAAATCCCTAAATGCAACGCGGCCCCATGGCTGGAGGGCTGAGGGGTGGGAATGCAGGTGTCTGTCAGCAACTGGAAAATACAATAGAGAAGGCAGAAGTCCCAGCCTTCAGCAGCTGCCATTTGCCATTCTGCTTCAGCCGAGGAAGAGGTTCTGTTCCAAGTCATGGCACTAAAGAACATGTGCAAAAATAACCCAGGAAGGCAGCAACCATGTGGGTGCCTTCTTTTCCTGACAAGTTAGTGCAGGGGCAGGAGGGAACTGCTGGCATTGCAAGCCCCCAAACTCAAACCTCCAGTAGCAGAGTGGACTGCAAGGAAGTAAGATGGACTATGGACTAAGTTCCCTGTCCTGACATCTCCCAGCTAGAACACAGGAGGTTGTGGAGTCAGTGTGTCGCTGCAGGAGGAGCAAGAAGCACCTTGGGGATGGGGCAAGGGTGCCACTTACTGCCCTTTCCACATCAGGGTGTCAGATAGTCCAGAGACAGAGTCTGGGGAAGCAGGGCAGCAAGGTAATTAATAGAAATGTAGCACAGTCCTGTAACACAAGGAGTTGGCAGCATAGGGGTCCCTGCAACAGAGCAAGAAAAGGATCTCCTCTTCTGAGTTTCACTTGTTCCTGGGTAGGCTGTGAAATTGCCTGGGCAGGAACATGCTGGTTGGGCTGGGGTCTTCCTGGCAGTGCAGAACTCCTCCTGCTCCTTCTCCACCCCAGGAGGAGTTGGCATGTGGCAGAGGCATCTCAGGCCTTCTCACCATTCCTCTTTCATTCTCTCTCCTCTTCATCTGCTCCCTTACATACATGACCCTGCTCCACTGCCATCTTTATTCCTTTCCCATCTTCCTCTGCCCTCCTTTTCTCATGTTCTGCTGTGGTGCAGGCAGTCTAAGCTGTCCCTTTCCCTTCAGGAATATGACCCCTGGAAATCCTCAGACAGGATCTGCAGGCAGCTGATTTACCACCTCACCCCGCACTCGAAATGGCACCGGCACGGGATGCCCCGCAGGAAGTCCCAAGTGTGGTAAGAGCCTGGCAGGGACTGTGTGGGTGGGCACAGAGGGAGATGTGCCTGGGCAAACGGTGCTGCAGCCAAGCACATCCCAGCCTGCCACCACTCCCCTCCTCAGAGAGACTGCCCTCCTTTCAGAGGACTGAAAACTGTGCAGAGCAGCCTCTTCCAAAACCCAGCCCCAACAGGCCTCTCTGTGATGTGTTTTGCCATTTGCTCCTTTCTGTGTGGAGTTACAGTTCCTCACCCTCTGCAAAGTGCTGAAATCAATCCCCCACGAGGGCACAGCACAGACACCCCTCCTGCAGGGCCTGCAGGGTGTTTGGCCCAGGAGCATGGCCAGGGCTGCCAGCCTGCAAAAACACCCGTGTGCCAGAGGGGGCTGTTCCCAGCTCTGCACCACACCCTGGTTTAAAGCTTCCCTGTAATGGGAAAAGTGTCCCATTACAAGGCAGCACCACTAGCTGATCACCCATTCAGCAGGAACCACTCTGGGGTGGCTGGCAGGGAGGTGACCATCCTTCTTACCTCCCACTTCTCTGCCAGCACCTGGAGAGGGCCCTGGGATGGTGCAGATGCACAGAGAACCCAGCTCAGAGCATGCTGGTCACTGACAGCTCCTGGATGGCAAGTGCTTTTCACTATTAGAAGTGTATTTGGACACCCACACTTGTTCCCTCCTTGCCACTTGCTGGTTTTTCTGCCCAGATAAAGAGCAATCCCCATGTACTTTAAATCCACCCCTCCTTCTGTCATTTTCTTGGAGCAAACCCTGTTCCTATGACACAGATCACCACTGCTGAAGAAAAGACAGAGAAGTGACTAAGAAAAGAGCTCATGTCATCCCCATTAGATTCACTGGAATAAATGCAGGATAGAATAAAAAGAAATGCAAAATCAGCAGCACTCTGAGAGTGGCCTTGGGCATTTCTGATGCTTTTGGTCTTTGATGTGTGTGCCAGCAACTTAAAATCCCCCATGAGAATTGACATTTCCATCATACCTTTCACTCTGACTCAGAGGCAGGTTCCCAGTGCATCTTAAGGAATAAAACCCCTAATGCCATGATTTCCAGGCCATCTGCCTCTTGCACCTGTAGCCCCACTTTGCCAGAAGCTGAGCACTCCCAGAGCTCTCACCCCCAGCACCCCAAGGGCAGGACTGTTTGTGCTGCTTTGCAGGTGGCAACCACAGCACAGAACAAGACTGAGCTTTCAGAGCTGAGTGAATCCTTTTCCAGACCCACTTAATGACATTTTCCCTGTAGGATCCTGCAGAATACTGGAGATGCAGGCTATAGATGGCAGTTCTGACCTCACCCCTGTCTCCTCCCAAGTTTAAAGAGAAGTAGTTCAGAATCCAAACTCCTGCTTGCAGGAAAACCTCTTCTCCGGCTGGACTTGAGGATGAAGAGTCAAACTGGAAGTGATCCCTGTGATTGCACAGCCTGGGGACAGCAGAGGACTGCAAAGTGCTGCAAACCCATCACTTAGTAACATCAGAGGGAAGGTTTGTGGCCAGAGGAGGAGCTC
>NW_024365983.1:0-202 GCF_014805655.1 Passer montanus
TAAAATGGCTCTTTCTGTATGGTTGGAAAGGTGCTAGATCCCATAAGAAAGAAAGGAAACATTTGTATGTTTTTACAAGTAATTATAATACTTCTGTTTGGAAAAATAACTTGTCTCCATGCCCACAAAATTCTACAGTTTTGTCTTCTCACATAGAGAGATAATTTTCTGGGGCTATTTATTAGTCTGTTCTTAGTGGATT
>NW_024365984.1:0-202 GCF_014805655.1 Passer montanus
GAGCAGCTGCAGCCAGGTGAGCTCCTCACAGGAACAAAGAGCCCCAGGTGAGCTCCCCCCTGCCTGAGCAGTGTCACCCACCCTCTGCACACCCTGAGGCCTGAGCAGTGTCACCCACCCTCAGCACACCCCGAGGTCCCCTTTCCCCCTTCTTTTGGGGCTCCAGCATCCCAGGAGGGCGGGCAGGCCCTGGCACAGGTGC
>NW_024365985.1:0-202 GCF_014805655.1 Passer montanus
GAGCGGCCGCCGCTGCCGCTCGGCGGGTGCCGGGAGCCGCACGCCCGCCGCCGCGCTGCCCCGGGCTGGCTCAGCGGCAGCTGCAGCGCCTGTGTGTCTGTGTCATGTCTGTGCCGGGGCGGGCGGAGGCGCGGGCCGAGGCGGGGCCAGCCCGCTCTCACGCCGCCCAGCGACAGGCGCCGAGCGCCCAACCAGCGGCGGC
>NW_024365986.1:0-202 GCF_014805655.1 Passer montanus
TCCCCAGAAAGGGTGGTTGGGCATTGGGAAGGTGGCATTCCTGGAGGTGTTGGTGGAAAGCCTGGCTGTGGCACTGTGGGTTCCTCATCACCCAAGGCAGGTTTAGGATGGACTTTAGGAGGGAATTCTTTCCAGAAATGGTGGTTGGGCATTAGGAGGGTGGAGGCACCATTCCTGGGGGTGTCTGAGGAAAGCCTGGCTG
>NW_024365987.1:0-202 GCF_014805655.1 Passer montanus
AGCATTCCCAGCATTCCCAGCATTCCCAGATTTCCCAGGGCTTCCCCCAGCCCAGCCTGGTTCGGTGCCTGGTGTCGGAGCAGGCGGAGAAGTTGGGCCGCGGGAATTGCGACGGCAGCCGCGTGCACCTGCTCTACAAGTGAGGATTCCCAAAAAAACATGGAATTCTGGGGGAAAAATCCCGGAATTCAGGCAGGAAAAT
>NW_024365988.1:0-202 GCF_014805655.1 Passer montanus
GTGTCGTTCAGTGCCCCATTGCTCTGATGCAATAACCAAACAAACAAATACATAAATGTGATAAAAATAGCACCCAAAAAAAGCCACTATTTCTAGAGGACTAAATGAGATCAAACATCCCCTAAAGTGGCTTTGGGATATTTAGGAATCAGAAAACCAGGGCCACCTGCACGGTTGGAAGATAAAATTTTTTATACAGAGC
>NW_024365989.1:0-202 GCF_014805655.1 Passer montanus
CCCCCCCCTCCACCCCCCAATTTGGGGAGGGGGTCTCACCTCTCTTCTTCTTCTTCTCCTGGGGGGTGGGCGTGGCTTTGCCCTCCTCTTCCTCCTCCTTCTCCTCCCCCTTCTCCTCCTCGCTCTCCTCGCTGCTCTCGCTCGCCTCATCGATGCCTTTGGTCAATTTGGGGAGGGGTCTTCAGTCCCTGGGACCCCCCGG
>NW_024365990.1:0-202 GCF_014805655.1 Passer montanus
GAAAATAATGGGGAAAATAAATTAAAAATTGGAAAATAATGGGGAAAAATAAAATGGGAAAAAGGGAAAAATAGAAATGGGGGAAATAATGGGGAAAAACAAATTGAAAATGGAAAATAATGGGAAAATTAAAAAAGGGGGAAAATAATGGGGAAAAATAAATTAAAAATTGAGAAATAATGGGGAAAAATAAATTAAAAAT
>NW_024365991.1:0-202 GCF_014805655.1 Passer montanus
TTCATTGTTGCCGTATGTTGATTCTATTTATCCCACTGGCCCTTCCCCTTTGTTCTACCCCTGTGCCCTCATCTCATTCATTCTGATGTTCTGCGTGCTCCCCCTCCACCCCCCCATTTCTATCCCTATATAAATCCCTGCTCTCTCTGCCTGGAGAGTTCTTTGTGTATGGACCCCTTTGCAGTAGGAGCTCCATAAAGAC
>NW_024365992.1:0-202 GCF_014805655.1 Passer montanus
AGAAAGTGACATTTACCTCAAGGAATTTGTAAAAAACAAAGTCTGCAATACTGAAGGTCTAATTTCAAATGCAAGAGTTCTCATGATTTATCTCAAATACCTATAAACAACTCTGCAGAATACATACAAAAATTTGAAAAACAATAAAACTCAACCCTTTCCAAAGGGCAACAAGTATTAGGCTAACAAGACAAAGAATGAT
>NW_024365993.1:0-3211 GCF_014805655.1 Passer montanus
CTGTGCAGACATCATTACTATCACTGTTGTCTTCTACTAGTTAGTGAATGAAAAATAGTCTTGAGACCTTACAGAAGGTGCAGTAAATGTTTTCCATTGGTTTTTTATGTTTTTTATATAAAGAGAATTTTGTTTTCGCTCTTAGGCAACACACGGTTCATAATCCAGGGGAATCTTAATTTTTGTAGAGCTGTAATTATTTTTCTGCTGTTTAGATATGATATCAGACTTCATCAGTACTAGTCATCAATACCACTCGTTCTCTTTGTATGAATCCTTATATCATGACTCCTTTCCAACAGAAGAAAGAGCAGGTGAAATAACTGTCTTTTTTCTATTTTCTTGTTTACTTAATGTGATAGAAGTTTTGATGCTTTGACATAAATATCCTCTGGGCTACAAAGGCTTAATTTCTCCAGACACTTTATTCTTTCAGGAATTCTAAATTAAACTACAGATTTTCTTCATTTGTTTTGTTGCTTGGAGAATCAAAGCACATGGATCTGACATCACAAATAATATTACATCACCCTACCATGAGCTCAATTATTTAGACCATACTGCTCATAATGCCAGTGTGTGGGTTCAACCCCCATATGGACCATTTACTTAAGAGTTGGACTCAACGATCCTTGTGGGTCCTTTCCAACCCAGAATATTCTGGGAATCTGTGAATTTAGGACCCATCTAGGCTACTAAACATGGGACTCTGGAATTACATTATATGAGGAAAAGATGTAACCGAACTCCCCAAATACCATTCTGGAATCAACTTCAAAGGGATAACCTATGATACATGGCAAAAGTTTCCATTAATTAGTGCAGTATCCATGTGTTGGCATGTGTTGGTACAGAGACAACAAATCATGACCGAACAAATTTGCTTCTGGATAATTATGCACCCTTTGCCCTGAAGGTATTTTCAGTAAATAAGAAAATTGGATGGGTCTGATATTTTGCGGATGTGTTTGGGAGAAATGCACATTTTACCTAGAGTACCTGAATTTGGCTTCAGAATTGTTCCCGTGTGAAACAGTTCTAATTATGGGTATTGAAAGAGATTTGCTGAGAGGGACCAATCTGATTTTTCTTTCCGCCTCCCCACGTGTGACACGCGCGGTGACAAATGGCCGCAGGGCTGTGCCCGTGCTGGGAGCGCTGTCCCGGGCAGGCTCCGCCTGGCAGCCGAGCGGGCACAGAAAGCTGCCGCGGCCGGGCTGCCAGCGACCCCCCTTGCCGGCGGGGAGATCCCCTGTGCCCGGGGGAAATGCCCGGGAAATCGGGCCGTGCGAGGAGCTTCAGCACACAAAGCCAGCGGAGGCAGGGCCCCAGCCCGGGGTGATTTTGTGGCCGCAGGAGGGACCCGCAGCCGCCGCTGCTCGGCGATCGCGCCCGGCCCGGCCCGGGAGCCGCGCAGACTCCGCGCAGCTCTGCTGTCTCTCTCCTCTTTGCTCCCTTCTCTCTCTATAAGTTGGTAGGAACACTTATCTTCCTTTTCAATAAACACTTCTCAGATATAATATTGCCGCGTTTGCGATTTTTTTTTTCCCCGAGAAATCTATCGAAAACAATCCTCCCCACTCCCCCTTTACGGGACGGGACAGTCATCATCCTTCTAGCTACCAGTGCAAAGCACAGCACCTCTAAGGAAAAACGAACTCTATCTCAGTCAGACCCAATATATGGCATAAACACTTCTCAGAACACTGCTCAAGAATATTTGTTGCAAACATATTTGTTTTCTTATGTATGGCTGGCAGATTGCTAATTTGAAACAGAATTCTATATTCAATATTTTTGGTACAATAAAATAATTCTAGAATGTTGACAACATTTTTAAAAATAGTAGTATTAAATTTCTCTTAAATCAAATTTGAAGCCTGATCAGCTTTGGTTAATATTTTTGTTTCCACAAAAGTTTTACTATTTATAAAGTTCTTGCTATGGCACTGAGCACTACCTTCCTGGTAACACAGGTGCCATGTAACTGAACAAAGTTCAGCTGTTTCTAAAGTGGATGAGTCCATGTAAATTCCTTGATGGCACTGACGGTACAGATCAGAAAGTTTTCATGATATTGGACACAGGGTAACAAGACTCTAACTGTTTCCAGGGCCTTGCATTTGTGCATTTATACTGCCCTTTCCATTTGGAGGTACCAATGACCATTTTGTATTTCATAGTTTTTAGTAGCCTATGTTTAACATAGTATGTTTATCTCTGACATTTTCAGTTGAATTCTTAGATTTTAATTATTTTTTTTAATGAAGCTGGAACTTCTATTGGTCTGCTGCATTTTCTTAGGTTGTTTATTGTATATTATGTAAAATATGATATTTCATACTGTTGTAAATACACCCACTGTCTGTGAGCTTCATCATAGAACACTTAGTGATTTTCAAGCAATATGTAAACTATTTTTGTCATATTTTGTGGTACTAAAGCCAATTTAAGTTTCAACATTTTTTAATTAGCTGAAATGATGCTACTTTTTCACTGCCTATTCACATGGGATACACCAACCAAACTGGAAATACTCATCTACAAATGCAACAGCCTGTGATGTTGCACAAGGGATTTATTTTTACTTATGAGAAGATTCTGTGCTATAGTTTGTTGTGCCACTGGTACCATGGCATCTGCTATTTTCATGGCTTTTCCACCTTTTAGTTTTCAGTAACAGACATCTAGGGAAGTTTTAGATCACATTAAAGATCATATATTCACTCAATATATCCAAGGACACGGTGGGAGCAATATATAGTGTTCATTTTATTATTCAAAGTTAACTTTTACGGTCTGCATACTGTGATTCTTCAAGTTAGTTGCTTGAAGTGTTGTCTAAAGAGTTTCCTACAGAATAAAGTTACTTCAATGTAATCCCTTTTAGAGTTGAGCCATTACAGTTTATTTTTTGTTCTCAAATAGTCTCTTTATGTCTTGAGTGACTTCTGGGTGTCAATTTATTTTCTATTAACTCTTTCAGTGGTGCTGAACAGCATATTTTCTATGGTATCTGGAGGAATATTCTCTAAAGAAGCTGTTCATTTCCAAACAGTCTAGACATTTATTGCCTCAAACACAGTATTTTTATCAAGATACTTGTTCAAGAGCATTTTCAGTGGCATCAATAAAGCCCATAAAACTGGTTTTAAGTACCAGTGAAGCTCATAAAACCTCATGAGTTAATAAGCTTATTTAGTGATTATCA
>NW_024365994.1:0-202 GCF_014805655.1 Passer montanus
AAGTTCTTCCTCATGTTGAGATGAAACTTATAGTGGTTTAATTTATGGCCACTGCTGCTCATCCTGTCACTGGGCACCACGGAAAATAGTCTGGCACCATCCTCTTGATACCCACCTTTGAGATATTTAAGGTGTTGGTGAGACCCCCTCTCAGTCTTCTCTCCAGACTAAAGAGGCCCAGCACCCCCAGTTTCTCCTTATA
>NW_024365995.1:0-202 GCF_014805655.1 Passer montanus
GTGAGGGTACAATGTCCTGTGGAAAAATTCTATGGAAGGTTTCTATTGATCTATCACTTACAAAAATTGTATGTGTTTTTTAATTGTGCTGCAAGATTTTCTGCTGTTGAGCATCTCACTCACCCCTGGAACCTAAATAGCCAAAGCACAGTAGTCAATGTCCACGATTTTATATCAGTGTGGACTTCTTCAGAAAAAAAGG
>NW_024365996.1:0-202 GCF_014805655.1 Passer montanus
AAGGTGTCCCCAAGGTGTCCCCAGGTGTGACCCAGGCAATGTCATCACTGTCCCCAACAGCCCAGTGATGTCCCCAAGGTGTCCCCACTGTCACTCACCTGTCCCCACTGACCCCAATGTCCCCCCAGTGTCCCTCTCACCTGTCCCCAGGTGCCCCCCCAGGTGTCCCCAATGTCCCCATTGTCACTCTCACCTGTCCCCA
>NW_024365997.1:0-202 GCF_014805655.1 Passer montanus
TCATCAGAATTAAGAGTGAGTAAATGTATGCCTGTATTAGGATAGTTGTGGGGGCTCTTGGTCTCACCTCTGCTGGGGCTTTGCTGTCCTTTTGCTGCAGGATTCTCTTGCCTGTGAACATACGGTTGAATGCCCAGCTAACTTTCCGTCTTCAGTCCTTCAGATAGTCTTTGCTGGTCCCTGACAAGGTTTTCCACTGGGT
>NW_024365998.1:0-202 GCF_014805655.1 Passer montanus
AGGTCTTGGAAAGACCCAACAAGGTCTTGGCTGGACCCAATGAGGTCTTGACTTGACCCAGCCATGCCTTGACTTGACCCAGCTATGTTTTGGCTTGACCCAATGAGGTTTTGGATTGACCCAACCGTGTCTTGGCCTGACCCAATGTCTTGGTTTAGCTCAATGACCTCTTGGTTCAACCCAATGGCTTGGCTTGACCCAA
>NW_024365999.1:0-202 GCF_014805655.1 Passer montanus
AATTCACTTTTCCAGCCCGACTTTCCCCAATAAATCAATTTTTACAGCCTAGGGGGGTGCCCACAGAGTTCCATCTCTTCAGCCTCCAGAATTTTTCATCTGGCTCAAAGATAAACCCTGAAATAACCATCCCCTGCCTGTGCCCCCCAAGCCACCCCCCATCAGCCAGGGATCCACTCTCTGGAGTAGTAATATAAAAATA
>NW_024366000.1:0-202 GCF_014805655.1 Passer montanus
CCGCGCCCGCCGAAGCGCCGCTCCACCAGCAGCCGCAGCCGCCGGAAGTAGCCGCGCTCCTCCTTGGCCTCGGGGGGCGGCCCCGGGGGGGGCGCGGGGCCCCGTTTGAGGCCGCCCCCAGACCCAAAAAGGTGCTGGTGGCCCGACAGGTCCACGACGCCCCACGGGGGGGCGGGGAAGGCGCCCCCCGCCTCAAATAAAG
>NW_024366001.1:0-202 GCF_014805655.1 Passer montanus
GAAACTGAAATAGAATAGTATTACAATACATTACACTGGTATTACATAGAAGTGATTTGATAAAAGATACCAAGTACAGTCCCTTGGGAAGAGACCGTATCACAAGAGACCTTGCTAGCATAATTAAGGAGAAAGAAGTTAATATTCTGAGATACACCAAAAAGAAAGGCACTGCCAAAGAAAGTGGTCTCTCAAGGATTTA
>NW_024366002.1:0-202 GCF_014805655.1 Passer montanus
ATAATGCTCCTAAAATAAAGCTACTGACATGAGCCAATGGGGCAATCTGTTTGTAACTGTGTATTTCTAACCTGGTCATCTTGTCCTTACATTCATTTAGTACAAATGAGGCTGGGCCCTCTGTAGTATAAAGTCATTTTGATCCACTCACCCAAGAACACCAGGCAGAGGAACTGACCAGGGCACAGTCCTGCCAGGATGC
>NW_024366003.1:0-202 GCF_014805655.1 Passer montanus
AAAGCAAATTTTCCTTCAAAATGTTTTTTTCCTTTTTTTGCCTTATAGCAAGCTGTTATGATTAAAAAGTCCCACCTGTTTACACACACACAGAACTAAGATAAAAGACTCCCTGCATGAATTCTGATTTGTAGGAGTAACTTTGACTCAAACTGAATCTCTTTTGGGACACCCCTAGAGCTTGAGTTTTGTAGAACTTCAG
>NW_024366004.1:0-2937 GCF_014805655.1 Passer montanus
TGCCAGGTGGGGTTTGGGGCGAAAAACCGTGATTTTGGGAAAATTGGGAAAAATTGGGAAAAAATCGAGAATTTTGGGGGCATTTTTGGTGGTTTTAAGGGGATTTTGGGGGGTTTAAAGTGGATTTTTTGGGGTTTAAAATGGATTTTTGGGGTGGGCAGGGGCTGGGATTCTCCAGCCTCCTCGTGCCAGGTGGGGATTTGGGGCGAAAAACCGCGATTTTGGGAAAATCGGGGAAAAATTGGGAATTTTGGGGATTTTTCAGTGTTTTTAGGGGGATTTTGGGGGTTTAAAGTGGATTTTTTGGGGTTTAAAATGGATTTTTGGGGTGGGCAGGGGCTGGGCTTCAGCAGCCTCCTCGTGCCAGGTGGGGATTTGGGGCGAAAAACCGCGATTTTGGGAAAATCGGGAAAAATTGGGAAATTTTGGGGCATTTCTGGGGGGTTTTGGGGTTTTTACATGGATTTTTGGGGTTTTTAAATGGATTTTTGGGGATTTTTTGGGGCTGGGATTCTCCAGCCTCCTCGTGCCAGGTGGGCAGATTGGGGCAAAAAACCGCGATTTTGGGAAAATCGGGGAAAAATTGGGAATTTTGGGGATTTTTCAGTGTTTTTAGGGGGATTTTTGGGGGTTTAAAGTGGATTTTTTGGGGTTTAAAATGGATTTTTGGGGTGGGCAGGGGCTGGGCTTCAGCAGCCTCCTCGTGCCAGGTGGGGTTTGGGGGGAAAAACGGGGATTTTGGGAAAATCTGGGGAAAATTTGGGAATTGTGAGGAATTTTGGGGGAAATTCAATGATTTCTGGGGAATTTTGGGTGGATTTAGGGGGCTTTAAAATGGATTTTTGAGGGTTTCTGCTGGGTTTCGGGAATTTTGGATGGATTTTTGGGAATTTCTGACAGATTTTTGGGAATTCCTGGTGGATTTTTAGGAATTTCTGATGGATTTGGGGGAATTTTTGATGGATTTTTGGGAATTTTTGATGGACTTTTAGGAATTCCTGATGGATTTTTTTTTTAAATTCCCATTGGATTTTTGGAATTCCCGACAGATTTTTGGCAATTTTTGATGGATTTTTTGGAATTTCTGATGGATTTTTGGCAATTCCCATTGGATTTTTGGGGATTTTTGATGGATTTTTGGGAATTCTTGACAGATTTTTGGCAATTCCTGACGGATTTTTGGGAAATTTTGATGGATTTTTTTAAATTCCCATTGGATTTTTGGAATTCCCAATGGATTTTTGATGGAGTTTTGGGAATTCCCATTGGAATTTTACAATTCCCAATAGATATTTTGGAATTTTTGATGGATTTTTAGGAATTCCTGATGGATTTTCAGGAATTCACGATGGATTTTTTGTTTTTTTTTACTTCCCATTGGATTTTTGGAACTCCCGGTGGATTTTTTTGGAATTCCCATTGGATTTTTGGGAATTTTTGATGGATTTTTAGGAATTCCCAGGGATTTTTGGCAATTCCCATTGGAATTTGACAATTCCCGATGGATTTTTTGGGAATTTTTGATTTTTTTTTCAGGAATTCCCGATGGATATTTTTTTTTTTTTTTTAATTCCCATTGGATTTTTGGAACTCCCGGTGGATTTTTTTGGAATTCCCATTGGATTTTTGGGAATTTTTGATGGATTTTTAGGAATTCCTGATGGATTTTCAGGAATTCACGATGGATTTTTTGTTTTTTTTTACTTCCCATTGGATTTTTGGAACTCCCGGTGGATTTTTTTGGAATTCCCATTGGATTTTTGGGAATTTTTGATGGATTTTTAGGAATTCCCAGGGATTTTTGGCAATTCCCATTGGAATTTTACAATTCCCGATGGATTTTTTGGGAATTTTTGGTTTTTTTTTTTATTTTTTTTTAATTCCTGACGGATTTTTGATGGATTTTTTTTGGAATTCCCGTCGGATTTTTGCCAATTCCCTCTGGATTTTCGGGATCCCCGTCCTTGGTGTCCCCAAATCCCCCCTGAACCCCCAAAATTTGGGATTCCAGGGGCGGGGGAGCCCAATTTTGACGGGCTGGAGAACAACCCGTACCGCAGCCGCCGGCAGCGCCAGGAGTGGGAGGTCAGGGCGCTCCTGGAGAAGGTGAGAGCCCAAAATCCCCCAAATTCACCCCAAAACAGCCCAAATCCACCCCAAAAACCCCCAAATTCACCCCAAAATCACTTCAAAAACCCCAAAATCCCCCAAATTCACCCCAAAATCCCCCAATATTCACCCCAAAATCCCCCAAATTCAGCCCAAAATCACTTCAAAAACCCCAAAATCCCCCAAATTCACCCCAAAAATCCCCCATATTCACCCCAAAATCCCCCAAATTCAGCCCAAAATCCCCCAAATCCACCCCAAATCCACCCCAAAATCCCCAAATCCACGCCAAATTCCCCAAAATCACCCCAAAACTCCCAAAATCACTCCAAATCCACCCCAAAAACCCCAAAATCACCCCAAATTCACCCAAATATCACCCCAAACCCCCCAAATTTGCCCCAAAACCCCCCAAATTCACCCAAAATCCCCCAAATTCCCCAAATCCACCCTAAATTCCCCAAAATCACCCCACAACTCCCAAAATCACTGCAAATTGACCCCAAAACCCCCCAAATTCACCCCAAAGTCACTTCAAAAACCCCAAATTCACCCCAAAATCCCCCAAATTCACCCCAAAATCACCCCAAGACCACCAAAATCACCCCAAATTCACCCCCAAGTCCCCCAATTCACCCAAATCCACCCCAAAATCACCCCAAAAACCCCAAAATCACCCAAATCCACCCCAAAATCACTCCAAAATCACTTCAAAAACCCCAAATTCACCGCAAAATCCACCAAATTCACCCAAATATCACCCCAAAACCCCCAAAGTCACTCCAAAATCACCAAGTTCACCCCAAATTCACCCCAAAATCCCCCAAA
>NW_024366005.1:0-202 GCF_014805655.1 Passer montanus
GTGAAAGGGGGAGGGGCCGGGAAACCCCGGAGGAGGCGAAAAGGGGGCGGGGCCACGCAGGGAACCTTTAACAGAACCGGAAATCGCGTATGGGCGGACCGGAAGTGACATAACCCAACCGGAAGTGGGGGGGAGAGAAAGTAGCGCAGAGAATTTTGGGGCCGGAAGCTCGGGTGGGCGGACCGGAAGTGACGCAACACAA
>NW_024366006.1:0-202 GCF_014805655.1 Passer montanus
AGGGGGAGCCCGCGGGCCGCCCAGCGCCCGGGCCGGCAGCGCGGGGGGGCCCCGATCCCGATCCCGCTCCCGATCCCATCCCGGCCCGCCGCCGCATCCACAGCTCTCGCCCGCCGCCAGCAGCCCCGCAGCCGCGGCCGGCTCTTCCGAACGTGCGGGCTTGCAATTATTTTTTTTTTTCCCTGTATTTTTTAATATATAT
>NW_024366007.1:0-202 GCF_014805655.1 Passer montanus
ATAGGAGAAAAAATAAAGGAAAAATGGGGAAAAATTGGGGAAAAATAGAGAAGAAATTGGGGGAAAATTGGAGAAAATAGGGGGGAAATACAGGAAAAAATAGAGGGAAAAAAGGAGAAAAATACGGAAAATAGGAGGAAAATACAGGGGAAAAAAGGGTGAAAACAGAAGAGAAATAGAGAAAAATTTGGGGGAAATAGGA
>NW_024366008.1:0-202 GCF_014805655.1 Passer montanus
GGTGCCGGTGATGCTCCGGTCCCACCCCCGGCCCTGCCTCCCCGAAGCCTCCGCCGCTCGCCCGCCCCCGGAGGGGTTGGAACCGCCGCCGCCCCCCCCGCGAAACACGAGCACCCCCCCGGCAGCCGCCGGGAGCGGGGCCACCCCCCCGCCGCGCCCCCCGCCCCGGGTCAGCGGCCGGGGGGCATCGCGGGGAACCCCC
>NW_024366009.1:0-202 GCF_014805655.1 Passer montanus
TTCTACTTGTAGAGCTGGAGGCAGTAGCTGTTTAGCAGGTAGCATTGTTTGCAGTAGTTTTGCAAGAGCAGGCACTGTTTCTTGAGTATTTGTAGGTACTTATAATGAAAACATTCACATTGTTAGCTTATTGTACCTTTAAACAAATGGGTTAATCAAGTTCATGAAGCTTAGGAAGAGAAATAACACTTCCAAGGTTGCC
>NW_024366010.1:0-202 GCF_014805655.1 Passer montanus
AAACTCTTATATCATGACTTGCAACAGAATGGAGTCACCGATGTCAGTCTTACTGAGGAAATAATTATAATGGTTCTGCCATTAGAGTGCAGTTTCTCCCTGAATTAATTTTTACCACAGACAAGATACAATCATGTATTTGTTTCGGTTGAAAAAGACACTTAAGATCAATGAGTCCAACTGTTAACCTATGGTTTGTACA
>NW_024366011.1:0-202 GCF_014805655.1 Passer montanus
AATTTGAGCATCTTTGGCTTCAACTGAGATAGACTTGAAGAGGAAGAAACTTAACAGCAACGATGCTCAATCTGCTGGATGAGTTATTTCTACCTTGAGGCTCATACTAATTTTGTTTGTTTGCATTTCTACCAATCCTGATAGATATTAAAAATATCCAAGACAGTAAAAACCCAGTCCTTTCCACTGTGGGCTTTGGCAT
>NW_024366012.1:0-202 GCF_014805655.1 Passer montanus
GTGGTATTTGCAAAGTGGCAAAGTATTGGGGGTCAATCTCTGATGTTGTACAATTTAGGAAGATGATGATGTAGAGAGCCTTGCAAAGTTTTTCAAGTGGAGATATGAATTTTGTTTCTCTTCGTTGCTAATTGAATACTCTTTTGAGGGTTTGGTGTGTCCTCTTTACGACTGATTGTCCTGTGGGATTTGGAGGTATGCC
>NW_024366013.1:0-202 GCF_014805655.1 Passer montanus
GGGGGGGGGGGGGGGGGGGGGGGGCGCTGGGGCCCCCCGGCGGCCCCGGGACCCCTCCCCAAAACCCTGCGACCCCTCCCCAAAACCCGGGACCCCTCCCCAAAACCCCCAGAGCCCCCAAAACACGGGACCCCTCCCCACAATTCAGGGACCCCTCCCCATTTTGCGACCCGTCCCCATTTTGGGACCCCTCCCCATTTTG
>NW_024366014.1:0-202 GCF_014805655.1 Passer montanus
AAAAACCCTGAAAATTACAGAAATACCAAAAAATACCCCTGGAAATCCCAGAAAGACCCCAGATACACCCAGAAATACCCAAAAATACCCTTGAAACACCCAAAAATATCCAAAATAGTCCCAAAATTACCCTGAAATGCACAAAAAATACCCCTGGAACACCCAGAAATGCCCCCAAAATAACCCTGAAACACCCAAAAAT
>NW_024366015.1:0-3001 GCF_014805655.1 Passer montanus
GTTTAAGGGGTTAAAATGGGGATGTTTAAAGGGTTAAAACGGGGTTAAAACTGGGTTTAAAGGGTTAAAATGGGGATTAAAGGGTTAAAAATGGGGTTTGAAGGGTTAAAATGGGGATTTGCGGGGTTAAAATGGGGTTTAAGGACTTAAAACGGGGTTTAAAGGGTTAAAATGGGAATTTGCGGGGTTAAAATGGGGATTTGCGGGGTTAAAATGGGGATTAAAGGGTTAAAAATGGGGTTTAAAGCGTTAAGATGGGGTTTAAGGGGTTAAAATGGGGGTGTTTAAGGGGGTTAAAATGGGGTTTGGGGGGTTAAAACGGGGTTTAAAGGGTTAAAATGGGGTTTAAGGGGTTAAAATGGTGTTTAAGGGGTTAAAAACGGGGTTTAAAGGGTTAAAAATGGGGATTAAAGAGTTAAAATGGGGATTTGGGGGAACAAAAAGGGATTTTGGGGGTCCCATGGGGGATTTTGGGGGGCTATGAGGGGAGGGATGAATGTGCGGCAAGGGGAGAGGGAGGCCGGGGGGAGAGGGAGAAGGAGAGGAAGAGTGAGGAAGGCAGAGAGAGGAGAGTGAGGGGGAGAAGGGAGGAGAGGGAAAGACAAAAAGAAAGGAAACAAGAAGAAGAGTGAGGGCAAGAAGGAAAGAGGGGGCAGAAAAACTAAAGAAAGAAAGAACAGAGAGAGCAAAGCATGAGAAAAGAGGGGAAGAGGTAGGAAGCAAGGCAAGAGGGAAGGCAAGAAGGAAGGAAGGAAAACAGGCCAGTGCCAGAGGGCAGTGGTACAGGCCAGCATTTGCCACCACAGAGCGGGCACCCAGGCTCTCCCAGAGGACAGCAGGGGCCTCAGCTCTCACCTTTGAGGCTGGAGGTGCCCACGGCAGGCACGGCAGGACAGGAGGACTGGGCAAAGCACTTGAAGGCCGTCTGCTCATTGGACGACTCGTCCGAGGTGGGATTCTCCTTCTTCTGCCTCTCGTCATAGACCCGCATGGACTGCAGGGTCAGCTGCTTCCTGCGGGCACAGAACCCGCTGGGCGAGGGTCCCAGAGCCCCCCGGGACCCCCCCGCTCCCCAGCCCCTCCTGCAGCTCCCACCGGGGCACAGGGGAATGAAGAGCCACGGTCCCCTCGAGGAGGAGAGCGTTTCTGGCACGCAGGGCTTGGCTGCTAATGAGAGGAGATTTCTTGGAAGCTGAGCAGCTCCTCAGCGAGGGCTGATATTAAAGACAAGGGGCGGAGGGGAGAGGGAAGCATTCCCTGGAGATTAGCTTTTAAAAGGCAAGGATGTTCCAGAGATATGAGCCATCTTAATGGTTGCTAAGATTGCTAGGAAGTGGTTATTTTGTTAGGCACTTTATGTAATCTTTTCACCAACAATTAACCCGGAGTAAAAAATCTATTTATATTTAGAGAAATTAGAAATCATTTCCGTCCTGTGGCTCCAGCGCTGGCTTTATTTTCACACTGATGGACAAGAGGAGCTGGCGTGTGCATGTTTGTGTGTGTGCTGGGCAGGGAGAGAGGCTTCTTGGTTTACACCACGTCCCCCCCACCTTTTTATTTTGTTGTTTGTTTGAAAAAAACCCAAAATCCCCTCAGGACACCAAAAATCCCCTCAGGACACCCCAAACCTGCTCCAAATCCCCTCAGGATTCCCCAAATCTCCTCAGGACTCCCCAAAATCTCCTCAGAATCCCAAAATCCCCTCAGAGCTTCCTCAGGACCCCAAAATCCCCTCAGGATCCTCAAATCCCCTCAGGATTCCCCAAATCCCCTCAGGACACCCAAAATCGCCTCAGGATTCCCAAAATCCCCTCAGGACACCTAAAATCCCCTCAGGAACCCCAAATCCCCCCCAAATCTCCTCAGCATTCCCCAAATCCCCTCAGGACACCCAAAATCGCCTCAGGATTCCCAAAATCCCCTCAGGACACCTAAAATCCCCTCAGGAACCCCAAATCCCCCCCAAATCTCCCTCAGGACCCCCCAGATCCCCTCAGGATCCCCAATTCTCCTCAGAATCTCCCAAAACCCCTCAGGACAGCCCAAAATCAATCTAAGACCTTCAATATTCCCTCAAGACACTCAAAATCCCCTCAGGGTCCCCAAATGCCCTCAGAGTTCCCTCAGGAAGCCCAAACTCTCCCCAGATCCCCTCAGGATCCCCCAGATCCCCTCAGGATCCCCAAATCTCCTCAGGAGATCGCAAATCCCCTCAGGATCCCCAAATCCCCACAGAGCCCTCTCAGGACCCCCAAACCCCCCTCAAGATTCCCCTCAGGATTCACCCAAACCCCCACCCCTCCTCCCCAGTGCCCACCCCAAACCCTTTCCCTGATCCTTCCCAGCCCCCAGCTCCTCCAGGATACCCCAAAATCCCCTCAAAGCTCCGAAATTCCCCTAAAATCCGTGGGGGACATCCCGGTACCTCCAAAAGCCCGGGAACGTGGCACGGCGAGATCTCGCGAGATTTCCCGCGGGAAGCGGGGCGCGGCCGAAGGGCAAAATCCGCCCGTAGCAAAGATGCCGGCGCGGCTTCAAGACGAAACATCGCGAGATTTCACAGGGAGAACTAGGCGTAGCCTAAGGGCAAAGCTTGCCCGCAATAAATATGGCGGGCAAAATATCGCGAGATTTAGCTAAAAGGCGGCAAAATGGGCGTGAAGGAGGCGTCTCCAAGATGGCGGCGGGCACGGTGTCTGAGGGGAGCCCTGAGCTTTTAAAACGCAAGTCACTTTTTAAAAAATTTAAAGCTTTAATAGCAATAAATTAGGTTTGAAAACATGCTCCCTCCCCGTGCATTTAACCCTGAGTGTTGTCAGAAGTGTCCCCAAGTGTCCCCAGCAGGTGATCCTTGGCCTCCCACAGCCATGGCCACCTTGGCCACCAACTCCTCGGGGACATCAGGGACACCTCATTTGTCCCCTCAGGGTGGCCTCGATGTCCCCAAGCAGGTGCTGCAGCTTTGTCACACGTGGCTTTGTCACACGCGGCCACCAAG
>NW_024366016.1:0-202 GCF_014805655.1 Passer montanus
TTTTCCCATTTTCTTCCCCAAAATTTTGGAATTTTCTCCCTTTTTTTTCCCCAAAATTTTGGGATTTTTTCCCCTTTTTTTTTAATTTTTCCCCCCAAAATTTTGGTATTTTCCTCCCCAATTTTGGGGGGTTTTGGGTCCCTCCCTCCCCTCCCCCCCCGGTGACAATTTTGGGGTGGGGGAGGGGAATGTGGGGGTGGGG
>NW_024366017.1:0-202 GCF_014805655.1 Passer montanus
AGACAGGCTCCAGAGCTGCACTGACCTGATGACTTCTATTCATCCAGAATTCTTGCTGTGGCAGAGAAAAACCATCTGGGGCTGCTGAGGTCTCTCAAACAGATCACTGAAATTCATGGGCAGCCACAACTCCTGCTCATTAATTGTGGCACTTATGCAAGGCCCATGGTGGGTGTGAGAGTAATTTGGGGTTTTTAATTGT
>NW_024366018.1:0-202 GCF_014805655.1 Passer montanus
AAAGTTATTTTCTGATTGTACTTAAAAATTTTATTTCTGTTAGTGACTGATAGCTGGTTTCCTGGAGCTACCAGACAGGAAATAGAGAAAGATGGCCAATGCATGAGAGTGAAATCAGAGTTCTGCAGGGCAGAACTGGTCCCATGATGTTGGTGCCAGAATGGATATGTGACTTCCTCAGCCACAGTTGTAAGATTTATTT
>NW_024366019.1:0-202 GCF_014805655.1 Passer montanus
AGCCTGGAGCGGCTCTGAGACACGGGGGGGATACGGGGACATGGAGGGTGGAGGGACAGGGACAGCCTAGAGGGGGATGGGGACACCACAGCCTTGTCACACAGCGTCACAGGGACACCATGGCCTTGTCACACAGTGCCATGGGGACACAGGGGACGTGGCAGGGAGGGCCAGGGCTGCTGGAGGCCGTGCTGGGCGCCGC
>NW_024366020.1:0-202 GCF_014805655.1 Passer montanus
GAGATACAGGAATTTTCCAGAATATGGAAGTATTTTTCTATAGGTACAGAAATATTATTGCAGTGTATTTAGCCATAAAATGTAACACTTTTTCAAACACATTATTTATGGACATGGGAACACATTATTTATTTCTTCCATGGGAAGACAAAATCACTGAAATCATAGTTTGCATCAACAGAACACCAAAATTCTTTAGGAT
>NW_024366021.1:0-202 GCF_014805655.1 Passer montanus
AAAAACCTGGAGTGAGATAAAAACCTCTGGAATGGGGTGAAAACTTCTGGAATGGGATAAAAACCTGGAATTGGATAAAATTTCTCTAGAATGGAATAAAATCCTCTGGAAAGGAGAAAAATCTGGAATGGGATGAAAACCTCTGGGATGGGGTGGAAACCTCTGGGATGGGGTGGAAACCGCTGGAATCCCACCCCAAAGC
>NW_024366022.1:0-202 GCF_014805655.1 Passer montanus
ACATTACTTTGTGTGCCTTTGTCATGTCCTGAGGCCCCTTGATGCCATCCTGGGGTCCCCAGTGCTGTCTGGTGTCCCCTCAGGGTGTCCCCAGTGCTTTCTTGTCCCTCTGTGTCACCTCTTGCAGTCTCCAGTGCCCTCCTGTGTCCTCCAACACCACTTTGTCACCCCTGTTGCATCCCAGGGTCCCCTCACCCCTTTT
>NW_024366023.1:0-202 GCF_014805655.1 Passer montanus
TTGTTCTTGGCAGGGATTTTGGGGGCTGTGGGAAGTTGGGGAAGTGGGAACTCCAGCAGCTGCAGTGCCTTTTACTGGGAGAGGAGTGAAGGGAACTGGGTTGGCTTCCTGCCCTGCTGGGCATATTTATAAACCAGGGGAGGGGAAAAAAAGAGGAAATAAATAGAAATCTTTTCTAAACACAAGGAAAAGCACCTCTGTG
>NW_024366024.1:0-202 GCF_014805655.1 Passer montanus
AAAATTTACTTATATTTTTTAATATCTATGTTTTTTTAAATTTTATTTTTGTAACAAAGGCTGAATGAAATGTTTACTTTGTCCACATATTTGTTTGAGAAACAAGAATTCTATTTTCAACACGAAGGCATGCTTTTAAAAGATTAAGAATCGTGGAAAAGATACATTTTTGTATTCAGAAGACAATAGGCCAAATTGCTAT
>NW_024366025.1:0-202 GCF_014805655.1 Passer montanus
CAGCCCGGCCCGGTTCCGCTCGGCGCTGGCGGTCCCGCCCCCGAAGCGCCGCCGGCCCGGCGGCTCCTCCTCCGCGCGGGGCGGGGGACCCGCGGCGTGCCCGCCTCCTCCTGCGCCTCTTTCTCCGGCGGCAGCGGTGCGGAGGGCAGCGGCGGCGGCAGCTCCGGATAGGTGAGGCCGGGCCGGGCCGGGCCGGGCCGGG
>NW_024366026.1:0-3105 GCF_014805655.1 Passer montanus
TGAGGAGCAGTTGAGGGAGCTGGGGCTGTTTAGTCCAAAGAAAAGAAGCCTGAGGAAAGACCTTATTGCTACTTGGAATGTGTTCATAATGAAATGGCTGTTGTCTCTTTCAGTGGATAGATAGGAGAATAGAGATAGTGGTGAAGGTAATCTCACCCCTAAGGAGTTACAGCTGTGCTAATTATCAAGCATGAAGAACAAGCCTGCCCTTAATAGGCCACATCTGGATCCAATTAGGAGGGGTATTATAAAAGAGCAGGTTGGCTGCTTGAGATGTACGATGGAGTTTGTTGGTTGTGGAGAGGAGAAGGAGTCAGTGCTGTGAGGGGCTGCTCATGAAAATCACCAAGAAGGTATGAAACCTTTGCAACAAGATGGCAAGAATTGGTGACCCCGATGTGATCTAGGACCCAGAATGGTGCTGGGTTCCCCCGAATGGCAATGTGTGCAGCAGGACACAAGCTGTGTGACAGAAGGGGCAAATGGCATGGCCACAGCAGCAGAGGGTGCCTCAGCACTAGCATGGCCCCTGAGGAGTATGGGGGAAGGTTTGCTAAGTCACTGCAACACGAGCACTGGAACAACAGCAACATGGAGCTCTGAGAGGCAGAGTCAGGGCTGCACAGACAACATGTAAGAAAAGTCTTCAAAAATTGTATAGTGGCCATCTCCACAGTAACCCGATGTGATTGGGAGTAGGCTGCAGGGCAAGGTGCAGCTGGAGATGGAGCCCAGTGTAGCATTGAGAGCAGCAGGTTAAGCTGCCTGGTCTGGACCTGACAGATTTCAACATCTGAGGTACAGGTGAGCCGCTGGGGACATAATGAGAAATAACATATTGAGTGCTGAACAGATTGTTTGATATACGTGGAAAGAAATAAATAAAAAAAGAGGGCAAGGCAGCTGCAGATTTGGCTGCCACTTGGAAATCATTCTATAAGACTTCAAAAGAATGGGAAACAGAGCAAGACAAGAGAGGCTTGCAATGATCAACTAATACAACAAAATCTGTAGAAGGAAGAAGAGAATTATTAAAACAGCAGTGGGGACTGGGGAAACAGTAACCCTATTATATATTATGGTGTATTTGTTTGCTGATGAAACATGTGCATTTTGTTTGTGAATTGCAACTATGAATCTTTGATTAGGCATAAGTGTAAAAGTTTATATTCCATAAGCGTAAGTACACTCGACAGATGCTGGATCAATGTTGTTCAAGGTTCTGTGGCTGTTGATAAAGTTATGTGGCTGTTGATTTGTTGCTATCTTAATATGTAGCCTTTAACTTATTCTTGTGAGTTGCCTTATAAAGTTGTACAGCTGTTGATATTGTCAATATTCTAGAGATATAAGTATAAAGGTTACTAATTATATATAATGTAAATTTGGGTAATGATATGTAACATAGGTTTGGGTAAATATTTCAGAAGTATAAGGGTTTCTGATAATATGTAATGTGAGTTTGGGTAACAAATCAAGGTAAGCACAAACACATTCCAAAGTTAAATAGAAATTACACAAAAGATGATTGTACTGGGTTTACTATCTTTTGCAAAGGGCCCTGCAAAAGATAGTAAACACAGCATTAGTTTAACTCATTCTTGTGAGTTAATCTTTGATTAGGCAATTAGGCATAGCTCTAAAGATTTTGATGATAAGTACTCTGTGAATTTAGAGAATGAATCAAGTCTATACTGTGAAAAAGCAAAACTGAACTAGAATTTAGATATGTATACTTTCACTGTGATATAGAAGTCTAAGCACAAGGGTTTTTGGTGATGAGCCTTGAGTTGATGTTCTAGATTTTGAAAAGCAAAACAAAATCACAACTTGGAAACATAGGTTCTTACTGTGATATGTTGCCTAAACATTCATATAACTGTTAGTCCTAAGTAATATATGTGAATGTTATAATGTCAATATACTTGAACATAACTTTCTAGAGATAGTGCAACTTTATGATTAGAAGAAAAGGGGGAATTGTGGCTAGATAGAAGGTAGGAGAATAGAGATAGTGGTGAAGGTAATCTCACCCCTAAGGAGTTACAGCTGTGCTAATTATCAAGAATGAAGAACAAGCCTGCCCTTAATGGGCCACAACTGGATCCAATTAGGAGGGGTATTATAAAAGAGTAGGTTGGCTGCTCAAGATGGAGATGTAAGCTGGAGTTTGTTGGCTGTGCAGAGGAGAAGGAGTCAGTGCTGTGATGAGCTGCTCATGAAAATCACCAAGAAGGTATGAAACCTTTGCAACAAGATGGCAACATCTTTTCCCAGGTACTAAGTGATAGGATGAGAGGAATCAGCCTCCAGTTTCACAAGGAGAGGTTTGGAGTGCATATTAGGAAAATTTCTTTTGCCAAAAGGGTTGCCAAGCACTGGAACAGGCTGCTTAGGGAAGTGGTTGAGTCATCATCCCTGGAGGTATTTAAAAGGCCTGTAGATTCAGCACTTATCGCTTATGATTTAGTAGTGGGCTTGGCAATGCTGGGTTCATGGTGGGATTTGTTGATCTTAAGGGTCTTTTCCAACCTAAGTGACTCTGTGAGTCTATATATTCCTTGAGGATCTTGAATAGCACAGGTATGGACATCACAAATTCATGCTTCTCCCTGAACTCCAGCAGTACAGAAAACACATGCGTATGGGCTTTGTCAATGTGCACACAAACACCTCAGTTGTTCTACTTCAGAGGAAAGAGCCACAGAAAAACCTAGGACAGATCTCTGGAGAATGTCAACTGAACAACTCAGCACTTAATCAGTTTGCCCAGGATCCTACCAGGTAAAGTCTTGTCCATAGCCTCTTCGGCAGTGTGTTTCAGGGCTTGGCCATCCCCTGGTTCTCAGCACCTCTGTGAAATTGTTTTTTGCTACAAACATTCAGAAATAAATACATTAAAAATAACTGGAGACTTCATCTGTGCATAAGCTAATTTGATCTCAGCCACAATATGGCTGCAACATTATACATATTATGCCTAAAGTAGTTACAGTAACACCTTAAAAATAAGAAACCAGTTCTGAAAAACCATTTTTGTCACATCCTGTAATCTGTGCATATTTTAAATCTCAGATTTCTTAGAGAAAACTAAACTTTTTTCTG
>NW_024366027.1:0-202 GCF_014805655.1 Passer montanus
CATGGCCTTGGGGCATTTTGGAGGCAGCATCACTTACCTGGCCAGCCTGGTGAGTCATAAGTTGGGGAGTATTTTCCATTATGCAATTCTGCCATGTCATGATTGGTTTCTGAGTCTGTGTCCATCTGACCTTGGCGGTGGCTTTCGAGTGAGAGTTGGTATTTGGGAGGTTTTGATTGTTTGATGTATGTCAAGGAGGGCT
>NW_024366028.1:0-202 GCF_014805655.1 Passer montanus
AAAAAACAACCAAAAAACCACAAAACAAAAAGACAAAATAAATTTTGGAGGAAATTGGCCCGAGGATAAATGGAGCGCTCCTCAAATTAAAGTGTGTCTTGCACCACACCAACAGCCTACTCCAAAACAAAAGCTGCCTTGGAGCAGGGAGCACAACACTAATGCAGTCTCCCAGAGCTAATTCCTTATACAACACTTTCTC
>NW_024366029.1:0-202 GCF_014805655.1 Passer montanus
TTGTTTGCTTTGTTTTTGTCTTCTGCAGAGACCTTTAGTACTTTTTTACTAGTTGGACTTGTTTTCTTTTCCACCTTCTTCAGAAATTAAGCCGTTAGACACGGCTTTCTTCTTGGTTTTGGCAGAGTAATACAACAATTTAACAGGACAAAAAAAAACCCAAACCAAACAAAGACAAAAACAAACAAACAAACAAACAAAA
>NW_024366030.1:0-202 GCF_014805655.1 Passer montanus
ACCTGGAGGGGTGGGGACAGGGACAGGGGGGCACAGAGGGACAGGGTGCCCCCAGACCCTTTTGGGGACACCTGGGGAGGTGGGCACAGAGGGACAGGGGGGCCCAGAGGGACAGGGTGACCCCAGACCCATTTGGGGACACAAGGAGGAGTGGGCACAGACGTGCCAGGTGCCCCCAGACCCATTGGGGTCACGTGCCCGG
>NW_024366031.1:0-202 GCF_014805655.1 Passer montanus
GGCCCGGCTGAGGAGGCGCGGGGGGGGCCGGGCCGCGCTGTGCGCGACCCCCTGAGGGCCCTGAGGGGCTGGGGTCCCGCCCGGGCCCGGGCCGGGGGCAAAGCCCGTGTGAATGGGGCTGGGGTCGGGGGTGGAGGCCCGGGGGGCTCGGGGCTGTGCCCCCCGCGTTTGGGGGGACATTTCTCCCCTCCACCCCCCATTT
>NW_024366032.1:0-202 GCF_014805655.1 Passer montanus
CCTGGATCCCTCTGGAGCCCCCTGGATCCTTCTGGATTCGTGTGATCCCACTGGAATCCTCTTGGGGTCCCCTTTGTCCCCTGGATCCCTCTGGAACCCCCTGGATCCCACGGGACTCCCCTGGGTCCCTCTGGATCCCGTTTGTTGCCCTGGATCCCCTGGGATTCCCCTCGTTCCGTCTGTCCCCGGGTCCCGTTTGGAT
>NW_024366033.1:0-202 GCF_014805655.1 Passer montanus
TATATAGATATAGATATATAGATAGATATGTATATAATTGATATATATAATTTTAATATATTATGTTTTATATAAAATATTGATATAATAATATAATGCTGTATATTATGAATATATATACTATTATAAAGAATGTAATTTATTATATAAATAGTATCTATAATATTATTATGTTTACATTTTATATAATATTATATTATAT
>NW_024366034.1:0-202 GCF_014805655.1 Passer montanus
ACACCTGTGAGACACCTGTGTGACACCTGGGCAGCTGGGACAGCTGAGACAGGTGAGGTCACCTGGGCAGGTGAGACTGACCAGGACAGGTGGGACAGGTGAGAGTTACCTGGGCAGGTGGGACACCTGAGGGAAACCTGTGTGACACCTGGGACAGGTGTGTCACCTGTGCTAGGTGTGTCTCAGGTGTGTCCCAGCTGTG
>NW_024366035.1:0-202 GCF_014805655.1 Passer montanus
ACTGCCTGGATTTGGGTGGGGAAGGGGCCATATTCCATCTTTCCCCTGGGATTTCCATCCTTTCCATGGGATCTCCATCCTTCCCCTGGGATTTCCATCCTGCCCATGGGATTTCCATCCTGCCCGTGGGTTCTCCATCCTCCCCGTGGGTATTCCATCCTTTCCATGGGATGTCCATCCTCCCCGTGGGATCTCCATCCTT
>NW_024366036.1:0-202 GCF_014805655.1 Passer montanus
GTATTTATGTAATACCTAATAATACATTCAACAAAGAATCCTCAAAACGAGAAAGCTCTTTCTCATTTACTTAATCAAAGGATGCATGAAAATATGTCCTTATAGTTTTACTCAGGTATTGACATTGCAGATAATGCATGATAACAAGGACATGGTCTGTGTTTACATGTGATTTGAAAAGTAATTCCAATTTATTTTTAAT
>NW_024366037.1:0-3074 GCF_014805655.1 Passer montanus
TTAAATAAGAGCACAGATTTGAAAAATGAACACTTTATATGTTATAGAAACTTTAGGTTTCTAAACTGACAAATTTCTAAACCATGGAAAAGGCAGTATCTTTGTCCTCTAATAAATTCAGTTTGTTTTCAGACTTTGAAAACAAAGTCTGAAACTTTGTTTCTGTATTCTTTGCTTCTGTATTTTGTATAAAGCTTCTGTATTTTGAAGCCAGTGGTCTAGAATTGCTCAAATTGATAATCTCTGTAACTGTACACAGATTAAAGGATTATGTGTGATTTAAAATTTTTGTCATTGATGTAGACAACTTACTTTGTTTTATGAAAGATGTGGGTGTTTATTATTTTGAATAAGAAGATGAAACCTGAGAATGCAGGATGAGGTGTGGTGCTTACTTGAAATGAGTATGCACAAAGCTGATTTACAAGTCAATTAAAGTGCAGCTGCCTTACAAGCAAGGACTATTGAGTAGTCCTTGATAACAGAAGGTGGTGTTGTTCCTCTTTTGACAGTGCTTCTGCTTCACTAGTGGAAGGTGCAAAGAAAGTTGAAGTAAGACCCTAACACAGTGTGAGACATCATGGGTAGGATTGTACTTTATTTTTTATTAAATCAGATTAGGACATTATCGTTACAAAACCCTTATTTTTGAGAGGTTACGACCATCTTGCAGATATTGTAGTGCTTCTGTGCTATGTCCTACCATGTAGACATTTAAACAAAACTTGCATTAAATTACTTATGAGAATCATGGTGATATCAATCAACTGTTACTTAGTGTACGACTAATCTGTGTAATTTAGAGAGTTTTAAGTCATACTGAACTTCTAAAGAACTGTGTGTAAATCTCTAAGGTGATATGTTCTATAAAAAAATCTCTAAAAGCCATACATCTTATTTTGCTGTTAATTTTAGATTTTCTGTATGAGGGTGAATAAACCTTATCAGCTCTAAACAGTTCATAAAGAATTCAGTTGTTTAGATTTGGATGTTTTTTACGTGTCTACTTTGTGGTTCCCTCCACTTATATACTAATGTCTGTTCTTTTAGATAAAATGTGTGATATATTCTGCCATCATTTCTTTGCCTAATGGGACTTCATATAGGATTTTTTAAAATCTAAGCATAGTTCTTTCCTTTTCTCAGCCATCAATGTAATTTTTTTAAATAGCTGGTTGTTTAACTGGAAAAGCCTGGATAAAGAAGACAGAGCAAATAAGGGTAAGTCTACTTAATAAGTGTAGGTTTTACAATGGGGCTCTTTAGAATGCATGGCCAGTTACTTTCTTATATTACAAGGAATTGAATAGAAGGGTGGAGTATTTAAAATGATCCAGTGTGTATGATCCAATGTAACCTGTCTGGTTACACGTGGTCTTCATGGTTTTTCCTAACTGAAGTACTACTTAAAATCATCAGGCTAAAAAAAAATAAAAATTTTTCTTAGGCTGGGTAGTGTTAATAATCCCTCCTGGTAATGATAGACCTGGGTAAATTGTGTGAGACTGACAAATGGCAGCTTAGAGATGATTTGAAATGCAATGGAAGCACTTAAAATTACAAACATGGTTCTTGAGTTTTGTCCTTAACGACAAATCTCTGCCAAATGCAAATTGGATTGTGCACCCTTGTGCCCAGGTATTCTTACCCTTCTGATGTTTTTTCTGCTTATTTTAGTAGTGAGGCTAAAGGAGAAGCATCCCAGTCTCTGAATTCTGTGTTAGATGATGAGAGCAAAACTATAAAGCTATCAAATAAATGCCTTATTCTAGTTCACTTTCAAATGAGTTCAGGAAAAGGGTTTTTCATGGTAGCTATTGTTCGGTAGCGTGCGCTGTCTTTCTCGGCACTGAACGGGAAAGAAAGAGATCAAAAAGCCCTTGTCTGCAAGGTCTCTTGTGGCGAGACTGCATTATTTAAAAACTTAGGAGCGTGTTAAAGGCAAACTCAGGAAAAACCTGCATTTTCTGGATGTGCTTCTGCTGCTTGTTAAACTTAATTTAAAAATATAAGAAGATACACCTACCAGTAATTATTACTAATTTGTGCTCAAGTTCACACATCACTGGTACATTGATGAAGTAAAGTGTTTCTTTTCTCAATCAGACTGTAAACTAACAATGCAATCCCTTCACATAAATAATCTTGCTTTCATCTTGAATTGATTTATGGATCAACTTCAGCTCCATTACATGCTAAGAATCTTTTATTCCAAGCTCATTTCATCATGGGTTTCTCTCTTTTGTTTTGTGCCTGCTTGGCATAAATGTGTTGTGGCTCCCTTTGATATGTTACTCCTAATGAAAGTGATGCTGAATTTGAAGCTTTATGTGGCAAAATGGATTATTTAATATTTTAATGGTCTAAATAAAGAATAATAAATAGAAAATAATTTTAAAATTTGTTATGTGTGAAGATTATATCACCCATTTTTATGATATACTTGTGAATTGCTGTGGCTGGAATGCCCAGTTATACTTAACATTGCTTACTAGTTCTTAACACAATTCTTACTAGAAAGCTGCATTTGAAATGTGTTTTCCATTCATCACAGGAGTAAGTTAAGGAGTAGGAATTTTGTAAGTTGCTGAGAAGGTCCCTCAAATGCATCATTGTGGTCAATAAACTCTTGCTGTGCTTGAAACAATGGTTTTTCAGAGTGCTTTGTTATGGGGAGCTGGCCAGTGGAACCAGGAGTGTTTCAGCTTGCATTTTTATTTTTAATTTTGCTGTAACTGAGGGAAAAGTGAGACCTAATTGAGCATGGATGGAGCAGATAGACTTGAATAAACAATTAGTTTTCTGAGGCTTCCAATGTGATAGAATAAATGAAACCTTTATAGGTAGTCTAGGAGCTCATTGGTGAATGTGAATGGAAATAGATTTTATAAAGAAGTAAACAGCTCTTGCTTCATTAGTATTCATGGTATAACAAAAAAACCCACAACACACCACCTCTTTCCAGAGTATATATAGTCTCCTCTGGAATATTTTTTTTCATGAGACAAATGATGATGGTGCCAACAGCTGATGAAGATGAATAGGCTTATTTCTTATGCATTTAATTTTTTTTT
>NW_024366038.1:0-202 GCF_014805655.1 Passer montanus
TAAAGGGGATTTGGGGGGGTGGGAGGGAGAAATTGGGAAATTTTTGGGGAGTTTGGAGAAGATTTGGGGGCATTTGGAGGGTTTGAAGGGGATTTTGGGGGGATTTTAGGGGGAAATTGGGATTTTTGGTATTAAAATCCAGGATTTTGGGGGGATTTGGGGAGAAATCTGAGGGTCCTGGGTGGGTTTAAAGAGAATTTTG
>NW_024366039.1:0-202 GCF_014805655.1 Passer montanus
CTGAGACAGAGATGATAAGCCCAAATTCTCTTGCAATTACCAAGCTAAAAGGAAGAAATAATGGGACAAGAATAGAACCAATGTAACAGCATTTTACCCTATTCAATCCAAGTGTTATCACTCCTCCATCACATTATATGTGTTAGACTTGAGTATTAAGCTGACCTTTTGGATACCAAAGGATAAAAATGCATTAAAACTT
>NW_024366040.1:0-202 GCF_014805655.1 Passer montanus
GAGCTGGCTTTAACAGCTTTTTACTCACAGTATCTTTTAATTCAACTCATTAAAAACATGCACCAATCAACCACTTTCCTTGTATGACTATGTCTTGGTTTGAAAAGACTAAATGTTAAACAGCATTAAGTTCCACCAGTATTGACTTTTCTTCACTATTTCAGACAGTTTTATTAAGTGTAAAATTTGTACATGACTCCAC
>NW_024366041.1:0-202 GCF_014805655.1 Passer montanus
GGACTATCCAGAAACAGATTTTAACTGAGGTAAAATGATTATGCTTTGCTCTATTCATTGATTAACAAGATTTATACCTTGCTGAATATCCAAAGCTTAGATAGAAAATGCAATGTCTCTTTAATGGATATCTTCTTTGTACAAGTGTCAGCTGGAAGGGTACCATGAAACTGGACCCTGGATAAAGAGGGTGACTGAATGC
>NW_024366042.1:0-202 GCF_014805655.1 Passer montanus
GGTGCGGCCGGGTGTGGGGAGCCCAGGTGTGGGGGGTCCTCAGGTGTGAGGGGACCCCAGGTGTTGGGGAGCCCCAGGTGTGAGCAGTCCCTGGGTGTGGGGAGTCCCAGGTGTGGGGATCCACAGGTTTTGGGGATCCCCAGCTGTGAGGGGTGCCTGGCTGTGGCAATCCACAGGTGTGTGGGGTCCCCAGGTGTTGGGG
>NW_024366043.1:0-202 GCF_014805655.1 Passer montanus
TCTGCAGTTCTTTGCTTTATGCTATTCCACAGTGTAGTGAAGTCCCTAAGATAAAACTCTTGGTTATAACAGACAAGTAGTAATCCATACCCAGCTCCAATTTTATCTGCTCAATCGGCCTACTTCTCACCAAATACATCTCCACTCTTGCCTTACCCTTTTACCTAAAACGTTCCCTTCAGCATCATGGTATTAAGCCACA
>NW_024366044.1:0-202 GCF_014805655.1 Passer montanus
TTTCTTTGCCATGAAATTTTCATCTTACCAATAAAAACACCTGTTTTGGAGCCACTGATAGATTCCACAGGAACTCCTGCATCCTCCAGGGCTTTGTATGTGCACTCTATCAGTAATTTCTGTTGCGGATCCATGCGTTCTGCTTCCATATTGTTAATCCCAAACAGGTGGTTGTCAAATGAATTAAATCTGAAATACACAG
>NW_024366045.1:0-202 GCF_014805655.1 Passer montanus
TTTTTTTCAGGGGATTTCTGGGATATTTTGGGGCAGAATTTTGGGAATTTTTTTTGGGGGGGAATTTCTGAATTTTTTTAGTGGGGATTTCTGGGATATTTTGTGGGGGAAATTTGGGATTTTTTTGAGGGGGTTTCTGGAATTTTTGGGGGGGATTTCTGGGATTTTTGAGGGTGATTTTGGGATTTTTTTGGGGTGGATT
>NW_024366046.1:0-202 GCF_014805655.1 Passer montanus
CACCGCGTTATTGAGTCCAAGTTGCGAAAGAATTTAGAGAGCAAGGTATGTGTTCAGTGGAACACAGGGCCCTGGGTTTTCTGGTTATCTTTAGTCCCCACTAGTAGGTAAGGTCCTCAGAGTCTCAGAAGAAGGGATATAACTAGAGCCAGAGTACACTCCTGTGGGGTGGGTTAATCCTCTCTGTAGCAATTTTTTGGCC
>NW_024366047.1:0-202 GCF_014805655.1 Passer montanus
CCTTGTCCATCTTCCTGATATCTTAAATATACTGTGTCAGAATTTTTAAAATACATCAGTGTGATTTGGTTTTATTTTTCTTAATGTTTTCTCTTTTCCTTCATATATATATACAAAAAAAGCTGGTTTATATTTTTGTTTATGCTGTCTAACCCCCTTGAAAATTTATATGACATCTTAAAAATCCTAAGATAATTTGAGA